>NC_079499.1:38684449-38987479 GCF_030052815.1 Hevea brasiliensis | reverse complement strand
TTCCATCTTGGTTTTACGAATGGTTCTTTAACTGGGGAATATTTCCCATAGCTCTACCTAATAAGGTAAGAACTGTTTATGAACAGTTTACTGATTCAAATAAATCCTTAAAGGATTCAAGATTAATGTTTACTATCCTTTACAAAGTTCCATGGATAGTCCGATGGGATTATATTATCTCAAAAAAGAAAATGAGAAAATTTGGCGAGTTTTCCACAGATCATGTGCCCTGGTTAACTCGAAGAATCCTAATTAAATGGTGGGATAAATGTGATTTCTTTGAATCACCATCTGTTTATTCTTCCAAAGGATTAATTACTTTGGCTAAAAGGCCAGCTGTTCCTAGTCCTTCAGTATCATCAAACCTGTCAGAATTATTCAAAGACCTACTCAAATCAGTGCCGAAAGATGAACTTCGCCGACAGCTTTTCAGTGCACTATCAGAAGACGACAAAGAAGTCAGTTCAAAAGTTGCCAGCTCAAAAGATAAAGATGCTGCAGAGTGTTCTAAGTCCCGTCAAAAGGATGACAGTGATAGCGACACTGACATGGAAGGACAGTACTTTGAAGACAGCCAAGACCCTTATGACCTATAAAGGGTATCAGATTCCTCTCAATCTAAAAGACAAGACATCCACTTTCTCCTGTCTGCCACTAAAAGTGATGCAAGCAATGACATCTGAAGATTCCTTCTAACTTCTATAAGAAGGCCTCCCGACTTGCTTAACAAGCACCGAGAAAAAATAGCTTGTAAAATAAGTTTGCTTTCAATTTGTTTTCTCTGCTTTGCCACTCTATGTTCTAAAGTGTTCTTAGTTTGTTGTATTATCATTTGAATGGGTGTACTGTTTTCAAGATAATAAAATATATGGTATTTACATCATTTGAATCTTCTTTTCTAAAGTTAGAAAAAGAATTAGATGTTTTAATAAATCAAGCTAAGGAGTTGAACCAAGAACTTGAAACACTATCCCTTAGCACTGTGGATCTTCTTGGACAACCCTCTGGTAAGTACGATTATTGGGTATACTATTCACCTCCGCCTTCTGCAAATATTCCTATAGCTTCTATCACACCTACTGGTTGGGAAGAAGACTGTAGCTCTATAAGTATTACTGTTCTCACTACTGTTTAATATTACTATTTGAAGCACTGTAAGTAGCACTATTTAAGTATGCTCTGCACTTGCCCTTAAAGGGATCCTGTGCATCAGAAATTGTTTATAAACTGTTTATGTCTACTTATATCAATCATCTTTTATTTTATTTACGTTGTCTTGATTTATCTAGTAGAAGAGAAGTAGAATTATTAAGAGCCGCTTTAATAGAAAATGTTAATGATTTGTGCAATCAACATCTAGAAACTCATAACGAATTCTGCGACTGTAGAGAGCATGAAAGACTGTTAGTATTATTTAGAGTCATAATTAATCTATTAGATATATGGTTAAGGAATAATAATTTCTAGATAAATATTCTTCTTCATATTATGTTTCTCATCATGTTTGTCATCTCTGTTTTCTGCCATCTTCTAAGTGGTATATCGGCTGGAAACTAGTAACCGCTTGAGCCCTTCATTTGGTGGAAGGTAGAGCAACTTCTAGACACAACGCCATGTACTACTTATTCTCTAGTAATGATCCTTTCGCGTCAGGTGGTATCAGAGCCAAGTTAGGTGGTAGATTGGTCATTAGTTCTAGTGAAACCCCAAGTCGCATATCCTTCAGCCGTTGAAGCCGTAAGTAGGCATTTAGGCATCAGGAGTAACATCATTGACAGTGGTCTAGAACAAATGGACAAAATATTTCCTAGCTTATCTGGTAGCTCTAGAAGCGCTAGGTTCGAAGACAAAGAGAATAAGAAATTAAAAAATAAAAATAAAGAAATATTATTATTATCTAATATAAAAAATAGGTTAAATAATTGGAAACTTCCTCCTATCTCATCAAGTCTTATATATAAGTCTAATAACAGTTTTATTTTTAAGTCAGACTATGTCATTAAAACTGTAGAACAAGCCACTCCTATCCATGAAGGGTTAAGTTCTAAGAGTTTATTTTCAAAAGAACTTTTAACGGAACATCAGAAGAAATACTCTTTCCTACATATAGGAATGATACAAGTTGCTCTAAAACCAGCAACTAGACTAGGTTTAAACACCTTAGCTTTAATCTGTGTCAGAGATAAAAGACATAAAAATTTCAATGATTCCTTATTAAGAATAGTAGAATCATCTCTCTGTGATGGCCCGATATATTTTTTGTGCTATCCCAATTTTACCATATCGGTAAAAGATCCGCATGTTATGCAAGCTCTATCTTTAGATATCAAAACCTCAGGGTATGATATGTTACCAGGATCTGAAAATATCATCCTTATATATAGGATTCATTACAAAGCAATGAACACTGTAGTACCTAATCTTAGGGAAGAAACTACAAAATTAATTTCTCCAAAAGGAACCACCACTTTCTTCGTCACAGACTTAGAAAAGGGAAATCTAGTGGTCCCAAAATCAATTGAATGGGAACAGGTTAATTTACCTGAAAATTGGATTTTAGAAGAAGCAGTTCCTCCTAAAAAGGAAGAGTCACATGATGTTGAATCTATCATAGAAACAAACAATGGAACCGTAGCAATATCATTTGCTAGGACAAGGTCAAGAAACTCGTTCTCAAGAAGATCAGTAGTTTCAGAACCAATTCTACCTAGACCATCCTTATCAGGAATAGAACTAGATAGAATGAACTCAATGAGTCGATTAGGCTCAATCGGAACCCAAAGAACAGAGGAACAGGTGGCCCAGCCCATATATGGATTAGACAGTACCTATCCAAGCCCAAAAGAAACAGTTAGCCTTAAAAGGCCCGAAAGCCCAACTCCTTCAGATATGGGTTATGATAAAGAAAGCCTTAGGCAACCTAGAAAGATCATGGCCCTAACCAAAGAAGAAACTCCATTCGAAAAATGGTTTCAAATGACTTTCAGCCTAGAAAAGCAGAGCTCTTATCTTAAAGAATATGCTTGGTACCAAGAAAGGGGAGGAAATAAAAAATTTCCTGAATTTATTAAATACATGATGGCTTGTAGGAAAAGGCCATTTCCAAATTTCGAAGATAGGACGTTCTTAACAACTTTAGAATCGTCTTATAGAAATTACATTACCTCAAAAGGTAAACTCCTAAGAGGAGTACATCCACCATTAACTGATCTATCTTATAAGGTAGTAGAGAATCAAGAAGTCGAATGTTCTCCCTTCTCTAGAACAGACAAACAAGGCAACTTTGCCAATCTTAGTCTGTACACTATAGGTCAACAATTAAATAGGGTGGAAACACAAATTCAATACTTTAAATCAAGGGATTATAGACCCGAAAAAGGAGAATCCTCAAAACCAAGGATTGAGAGAAAGGTTTTATTTAAACCAATGGAAATAGAAAAATTAGATCTTAAGTTAGCAGATCATTCGGAAATGATTACAGAAATAACTAAAAGGTTGGCAGAATTAGGATTAGACTCAAAGAAAAATCAGTAGCCCCTTTAACAAAGGACTTAACTTTTGAAGAAGAATTAGAAAAATGATTAAAACAGCTAAACATAGCCCAAATCTCATATAATTTAGAATCTGAATCAGAACCAGAATCATCTAATTCTGAAATCTCTAAACCCTTAGAGATGAACAGGATATTGTATCCTAAACCAAGAGCCACTATAGATATGAAGCCTTATTACCCTAGGCCTTCGCCAATAAATCTACAATATGAAGATACAAGTTATAATTATGTACAATATGATGGATCTTCAATTGTAGAATGGATCATAGATGGACTTTCTGATTATCAAATCAAGAATGTCATCCAATTCATAACCATGTATGCAGTAGCAGCCCGAACTAAAGGAAATAATTCGGATCAATCCATAACTAGAGCCATTATATCTGGCTTTACTAGTCAACTTAGAGGTTGGTGGGACTTTACCTTATCAGAGGAAGGAAAAGCACAAATCTTAAATGCTGTTAAAACAGAACAAAGAGCCGAAGGACCAATAGCAGTATCAGATAGTGTTAATACACTACTATATACTATAGGAATAGGATTAGACTCAAAGAAAAAATCAGTAGCCCCTTTAACAAAGGACTTAACTTGTGAAGAAGAATTAGAAAAAAGATTAAAACAGCTAAACATAGCCCAAATCTCAGATAATTTAGAATCTGAATCGGAACAAGAATCATCTAATTCTGAAATCTCTAAACCCTTAAAGATGAACAGGATAATGTATCCTAAACCAAGAGCCACTATAGATATGAAGCCTTATTACCCTAAGCCTTCGCCAATAAATCTACAATATGAAGATACAAGTTATAATTATGTACAATATGATGGATTTTCAATTGTAGAATGGAACATAGATGGACTTTCTGATTATCAAATCAAGAATGTCATCCAATTCATGACCATGTATGCAGTAGCAGCCCGAACTAAAGGAAATAATTCGGATCAATCCATAACTAGAGCCATTATATCTGGCTTTACTGGTCAACTTAGAGCTTGGTGGGACTTTACCTTATCAGAGGAAGGAAAAGCACAAATCTTAAATGCTGTTAAAACAGAACAAAGAGCCGAAGGACCAATAGCAGTATCAGGTAGTGTTAATACACTACTGTATACTATAGGAATGCATTTCATAGGAACAGCAAGCCTATATATGGATAGATCTCAGGAATAACTAATGAATTTAAGATGTCCTGATTTATCTCACTTTAAATGGTATAAAGATACCTTCTTCTCCCTTATTTTCACTAGGGAAGATAACCAATATGATTTCTGGAAAGAAAAATTTCTTTCTGGATTACCCTCGTTATTTGCTGAACAAGTCAAAAAACAAATTAGGGATAAAAATGAAGGAGCCCTACCATACAATCACTATTCCTACGGAGAACTAGCTTCTGAAGTAGTCTCAGCAGGAATAGCATTGCGCAATGAATTAAAAATTCATAGACAGTTACAAAAGGAAAAAATCACAGGTAAAAGAATACTCGGTGATTTCTGTGAACAATTAGGTTTACCTACAGTAACTTTTCCTTATAAAAGAAAAATAAAAAGGGGGGGAAAGAGAAGAGAGAAAAGTCAAAAATGGTTTAAACAATATCCTAAACAGGATAAGAGAAAAACTTTAAACAAAACCCTTCCAAAAAAGAAACCAGTAACATCTTCTAAAAGGAAGAAACAAGAAACTAATGTGGTTTGTTATAAATGTGGAAAAACTGGTCACTACGCTAATAAGTGTAGAGTTAAAAAACAAATACAAGCCTTATCAATAGACAAAAATGTAAAAGAATCATTAATCAAAATACTCTTAAATGAGTCCGAACCAGAAGATTTAGAAGTAAATGCCATAGATTATACTTCAGAAGAATCTTCTACTGAGACTGATAAACAATCAGAATGCGATGGAAAATGTGATTACTATAAATCACTATGTACCTTAAATGGTCTTTGTGTATTAACAAAAGTACAAAATATGTTACTAGATCTAATAGATAAAATCGAAGATTAAGAAGAAAGGAGAAAGAGATTAGAAGAATACTTAAATGTATTTAAGGATAAAAGTCCTTTAGAAAAGAAAATTGAAGAAAAACAAACCCCGTATGATATCAAAGAAGTAATGGAAAGAATTAAGACGGCTAAAATGCCAAGAGAGCCAACCATAAAAGAATTAAGACAAGAAATAAATTCGGTTAAAACTGAATTACAATTTCTCAAAGAAAGGATAATCTTATTAGAAGTTAAAAATGAATCTCCATTAATAATGGAAGAAGCCGAAAAAGAAGAAGAACCAGTAGAGATTAATAGTCTCCAGTATATCAATAGAAAAGATCGAGTTATAACTCATAAATGGCATACTAAGGTTACAATAATTGTTCAAAAGGAGTACTTATTTAGTACTATAGCCTTAATAGATTCAGGAGCAGATATTTGCTGTATAAATGAGGGATTAGTACCGTCATAATACTTCTCTAAAACAGTAGAAGAATTACATACAGCCGACAGTACTAAAATGTCTGAAAAATACAAAGTATCAAATCTGATTTTATGTAACCAAGGAATATGCTTTGAAATCCCATTTATCTTGGTAAAAGGGTTATCTCACCCTGTTATTTTAGGAAACCCATTTCTGCATATGTTATATCCAATAAAATCTATAACAGAAAAGGGAATAGTTTCTGAAGTTGAAGGAAAAGAGATTATTTTTGAATTTATCTCTTTACCAATAGAAAGAGAAATTGATGTGCTTAAAAGTAACATCAAAAGTAAAGAAAAATTCATTAACTCTCTTAAAAGAGAAATTGAATACAAGACAATACAAAACAAGGTTAATGAACCTTTTATACAAAGAAAGATAAAGGAATTACAAGAAGAAATGACTAATAGTATCTGTGTAGAAATACCAAACGCCTTCTGGGCTAGAAAAAGCCATGTGGTTAAATTACCATATGAGCCTGACTTTGATGAAAAAATGATACCAACCAAAGCCCGGCCCATTGCCATGGGTCCAAGACATTTAGAAATCTATAAAAAGGAAATTGCTGACCTCGAGTCAAAAGGGCTTATTAGAAAAAGTCAAAGCCCATGGAGTTGTCCAGCCTTTTATGCAGAAAATGCTGCTGAACTAGAAAGAGGAGTCCCGAGACTAGTCATCAATTATAAGCCTTTAAATAAGGCCCTTAGATGGATAAGATATCCATTGCCTAATAAAAGAGATCTGTTAAATAGACTCTATGAGGCCCAAATCTTTTCAAAATTTGATATGAAGTCTAGTTACTGGCAGATCCAGATATCTGAAGAAGATAGGTATAAAACTGCCTTTACAGTACCATTTGGGCATTACAAGTGGAATGTGATGCCATTTGGGCTTAAAAATGCCCCGTCAGAATTTCAAAAGATTATGAACGAAATTTTCAATGCTTATTCAGCATTTTCAATTGTCTATATTAATGATGTCCTTATTTTCTCCAGGACAATAGATCAACACTTCAAACACTTAAATGTGTTTATGAAAATTGTCAAGAAAAATGGTTTAGTAGTCTCAGCCAAAAAGATAAAACTCTTTCAGGCTAAAATTAGGTTTTTAGGACATAATATTGAACAAGGATCTATTATTCCTATAGATCGAGCTATTGAATTCGCCAGCAAATTTCCTTATGAAATAAAAGACAAAACCCAATTACAAAGATTCCTAGGTAGTCTTAATTATGTTGCTGACTTTTATGGAAGCTTAGCACAAGACACCAAACTACTATTCCAGAGACTAAAAAAGAATCCAGCACCCTGGACCCCAGAACACACCTTATCTGTTAAACGGATAAAACAAAAGGTCAAATCACTTCCCTGTCTGGCAATTCCTCATCCACAAACCTTAAAGGTGGTGGAAACTGACGCATCTGACATAGGTTATGGAGGCATCCTAAAGCAAAGGATAGCTGACAAAGAATCTTTAGTCAAATTTACCAGTGGAATTTGGAAAGGACCTAGAGTTAATTACTCTACGGTTAAAAAGGAGATCTTATCTATAGTTCTCTGTGTTCAAAAGTTTGAATCTGATTTGCTTAATCAAAAATTCCTTATAAGGGTTGATTGCAAAAGTGCAAAAGAAATATTACTGAAAGATGTTAAAAACATTGCATCTAAACAGATCTTTGCTAGATGGCAAGCCATCTTATCAGTATTTGATTTCGATATTGAATTCATAAAAGGAGAAACTAACTCTTTGCCTGATTTCCTAACTCGTGAATTTCTTACAGGATATGAGTTCAAAAGCATCAATAACTCCTTCAAAGCGAACCCATGAGGTCTCGCCACCACCGCCTAAAATGGTAGATAAACTTCGAGAGGATGCTTATTCAATCAGCATTGAGGCTAATAATGCCAAAGAGGTTAATTACCCCTATATTCCAATAAGCTACTGTTTCCTTATGCCAATGGACAAAAAACAAAAGGAACTGAAGCCTTATGAGGTAGCTAATTTTTACACTGAACATCACACAGTGAATCCTTATTTACCAAAGGACTACACTTATTATCAAGCTATCTTAGCAGAGACCGATTCAGTGGTCTTCTCTCCAACAGAAAGGTCCGCTAATGAATGGGCATTTAGTAAGTTTATCATCAAAAGGATAATATCCTATGATGAATGGGGAGATTCACTTTTTAAGCAAAAGGAATTAAATTTCGGAAAGCCCAGGTACTTTAATTACTTTGATTATATGCAAGCCTGGACTAGTGCCTTAATCTATGAAAATAGGCAGAGAAAGTTCAGTTGGTTCATACAGTTCCAGTTAGATAAAGAACTATTTGAATTTCCATCTTGATTTTATGAATGGTTCTTTAACTGGGGAATATTTCCCATAGCTCTACCTAATAAGGTAAGAACTGTTTATGAACAGTTTACTAATTCAAATAAATCCTTAAAGGATTTAAGATTAATGTTTACTATCCTTTACAAAGTTCCATGGATAGTCCGATAGGATTATATTATCTCAAAAAAGAAAATGAGAAAATTTGGCGAGTTTTCCACAGATCATATGCCCTGGTTAACTCGAAGAATCCTAATTAAATGGTGGGATAAATGTGATTTCTTTGAATCACCATCTGTTTATTCTTCCAAAGGATTAATTACTTTGGCTAAAAGGCCAGCTGTTCCTAGTCCTTCAGCCTCATCGAACCTGTCAGAATTATTCAAAGACCTACTCAAATCAGTGCCGAAAGATGAACTTCGCCGACAGCTTTTCAGCGCACTATCAGAAGACGACAAAGAAGTCAGTTCAAAAGTTGCCAGCTCAAAAGATAAAGATGCTGCGGAGTGTTCTAAGTCCCGCAAAAGGATGACAGTGATATCGACACTGACATGGAAGGACAGTACTTTGAAGACAGCCAAGACCCTTATGACCTGTAAAGGGTATCAGATTCCTCTTTGTCTAAAAGACAAGACATCCACTTTCTCCTGTCTGCCACACAAAGTGATGCAAGTAATGAAATCTGAAGATTCCTTCTAACTTCTATAAGAAGGCCTCCCGACTTGCTTAACAAGCACTGAGAAAAAATAGCTTGTAAAATTGAAGGAACGGAAGCGTGAAAAACACAAGATTATACCATTGAATTCAAAAATTTTCACCTAGGGTCACATGCAGCATGCAAGATTTATTTTTATCTATTTGATTTCAATGATAAACAACATATTAAAACTCTTTTAATATGTTTTTGGATCTGTATTTGCCATTTAAGATTTTAAAATTAATCAGATTAATTTTAGAACCCTAGATTAAATCAAGAACGATTACACTAACCTCTTGATGTGTTTGCGGCGTGCTGCCTTTGAGATTCGTCTTGAGACACGGATGTTGTCCCTCTAGCTTGTCCACACCAAGAACACCTATGGCAGCCCTTGAACAGCTTCTAAAGCCTTTTCTATTAATTAGAAATTCAAGTTCTGCCTTTTAAGAGATTAGAGATGCAAACAGGACACTAGAAACAATTTCTAGTGTTCTTAATTCAAGAGATTGATGGCTAATCTCTTTGAATTGATGAGAGATGAAGAGAAATAGCTGGAGAGGCTCAAAGTGGCGTGACATATGAGAGGAGAGGCTGCTGGTTATGTTTTCTTTTCATAACCACACTTAAATAGCTAGGTTAACACATTAAACCCTAGCCACATGTCACCTTTTGATTAGCTCTAGGTTTAAGTGACCCAATCACATTGTGCCAAGTGTCAAACCTATATTTAATCTTGATTTTAATCATCTTACATGATTAAAAATATTTGGCAAGCTTATGTGTTATGCCATGTGTCACCATCTCATGGTGCCACGTGTCACACTGCAAAATGACTAAAATGCCCCTGTGTCTTAATTTTGAGTTCTTAACCCAAAATAATTATTTTCTTCTTCTAATTAATTTATATCAAATACAAATTAATTAATTAATCTCTATTAATTAATTTCTCATCAATTAAATTCATATTTAAACACTTTAAATATAAATTTAATTTATACTACACATCCAATAATCTAGATTTGGTTTCAAGTCATGCTAGGGACTTTGCAATTTTATTGCAAACCAAATCTATTTAATTAATCAATTAAACTCTTTAATTAATTAATTAAATCATATTTAAATAGGTGATAACTTGTGTATGTGTGTGACTTACTAGGCTCATCACTAATTGGCAATGAGACATGATATCAACTCTTAATATCATCAGAACTCTTTCTTACCATAAATGATTTCTCTAAATCATTTTATGAACCTCATAGACCATGGTTAACACCTAGCATAGCATGCCATGGCCACCCAATTAGTAATAAGATTTACCTTAAATGAATCTATAATCATATGTTACCATGCACTAGAATCTCTCTGTTACAAAATCCCAACTCAATCTCTAGTAATGATTTATGTAAAAATAAATTTGCTATTAATATTATTGTCTCTTTTAATTCCAGTTCTTTATTAAAAGATTTTCTGATCTTATACTCTTTTATGAATAAATCTATCTGTCTGGCAGAACTTGAAACATCAAGAACAATTAAATGAACATAGGATTTTATCTCTATTTACTTAGAGGCAGATTCCTTCTTGATCAACACCTACCTCCATATATAACTAGCAGGAGCCAACACATGCCCATATACCCATACATAGTACAAGTATGAAAGCGAGATCAAACTCAAACTACCTATATACAAGATAAGCGTGCTATCTCAGTCTAAAGATTATATGCCGATATGATTTATGACAAAACATTGACAAGAGTAAACTCCATGTGCTTGTCATAAGTGTCACTACTTATCATTTATAAGTGCCTATCATATTTGTTATATGGCATGAGACTCACCATTCCATCTTATTTATATCTCATATAAATAACTTGGGAACAAACATGAATACAATCTTTACGGATAAGTCATGTCCTTATTATGAAGTATCCTCGATTGTGAACCTATTTATGATACTTTGTGCTAGAAATATTGTCACTCATATTCTTAACAACTTAAGAATAATATTTCTAACAAAATATCAATGGACCTTTTCTATTACACATAAATATATTATGTAAACGGAAAAGTGGAAATGCCTTTTATTAATAAAATTATGTACAAGATACATACTAAATGATATGCTCTAGGGCATACTACTAACAATCTCCCACTAGCACTAGAGTCATTCATTACAATACCTTAGACCCATCTTCTCAAGATGTCGGTCTAAGCGAGCTTGTGACAAAGGCTTAGTGAATGGATCAGCTGAATTTTTCAGCTGATGTTATTTTTCTGCATGGCTATATCGCCTTTGCCCAACTATATGTCTGATAATGTGGTAGTGCCTTTCTATGTGTTTGGATTTTGGTGAGACCTTAGTTCCTTAGCTTTGCTCCATTATTGTCACAAAGTAGTGGAACCGCTGACTCAATGGAAGGAACTCTTGTAAGTTCGTCACATGAACTTCTTTATCCAAATTCCTTTGCCGATGCAACAATATACTCGACCTCGATGAGTGGAATCTGCTCTGTTTGGAACTCTTCCAACCGATCGCACCTCCATTACAAATGAACACATATCCAGAGGTAGACTTTCTATCATCGATATCGATTGGAAATCGAATCGTATAACCATCCAATTGCAAGTCTCCACCTCCATAAATCAAGAATAAATCCTTAGTTCTTCTCAAGTACTTAAGGATATTCTTGACAGCTATCCAGTGTTCCAAACCTGGATTGGATTGATACTTGCTAGTCAAACTAACGAGATATGCGATATCAGGCCTAGTACACAACATTGCATACATTAAACTTCCAATAGCCAAGCATATGGAATCTGGCCATCTTATCTCTTTCTTCGGTGTCTTTGGAGACATCTCTTTAGAAAGGTGGATACCATGTCTCACGTAACAATCCTCTCTTGGAAACAAGCATGATAAACCTCTTAAAAACCTTTTCCAAGTATAGACTTAGGGATAAACCAAATATTCTTATCGCTCTATCTCTATAGATGAGAATATCAAGAAAATAGGTTGCCACCCATAAGTCTTTCAAGTAGAATGTATTTGACAACCATACCTTTATAGTCGTCAACATACCGTATCATTACCTATCAACGATGTCATCCACATATAAGACAAGGAAAGTGATAGCATGTCACTAACCTTCTTATATACACAGCTCATCCTCATTTTTGATAAAACCACAAGATTTACTGGCTTCATCAAATCGGATGTTCCAACTCCTTGAAGCTTGTTTCAACCCCTAAATGGATCGCTTTAGCTTGCATACCTTGGAACCATCTTGGGATTCAAATCCCTTAGGTTGTTCCATGAAAATGTTTTCTTCAATGTATCCATTAAGAAAAGTTTGACATCCATCCGCCAAATCTCATAATCATAGTATGCTATTGCTAATAAAATCCTAATTGATTTAAGCATGGCGAAAGTCTCCTCATAGTCTATTCCTTGCCTTTGGCGAAACCCTTTCGCTACTAGCCTTGCCTTATAGGTCTCTACCTTTCCATCGTAACCAATTTTCTTCTTGAAAACCCATTTGTTCCCTATAGGTACAATACCTTTAGGTGGGTCAACAAGATCCCAAACTTGATTCTTATACATGGAATCAATCTCGGATTTCATAGCATCAATCCATTTTGAAGAGTCTATATCGATATAGCTTCTTCATAGGTAAGTGGATCATCTCCATGATCTACTTCTTCATGAGTAGACAACTCTTGTTCTTCTTCATGAAGAAAACCATATCTCATGGGTGAGATACCTGGTTGTTCTACAAGGAACAGTGTAGATGTTTCATCAATGGGTATAGGTTGACTAGATGGATCTATATCCATCCGATGCATTGGTTGGTCGAATTCTCCAATTCTAACTCTATTTGCCTTCCTTTGCCTCCTTCTTGAACAAATGTTCAAGAAATGTGGCATCTCTACTTATCACAACCTTTTGTGAAGTAGGCAAATAAAAATAATATCCAAAACTATCTTTTGGATATCCAACAAATCGACCTTTTACGATCTGGTCTCCAATTTATCGGTGTTGACTTTTGATATAAGACAACCCCAAATCTTAACATGCTTAAGACTTGGTTTTCTTCCATGCCATATCTCATAAGGTGTGGAAGAAAGCGATTTTGATGGAATCCTATTCGAATATATAAAGCGATTCTAATGCAAATCCCCAAAGGAGATTGGCATATCGGTATAGCTCATCATACTACGTACCATATCTAATAGGTACGATTTCTCCTTCGGATACACCATTCAGCTGTGGCGTTCCTGGAGGAGTCAGCTGAGAAACAATGCCATGCTCTCTCAAGTATTCATCAAATTCAGTACTCAAATATTTACCTCCACGATCTGATCGAAGAGCTTTAATACTCTTTCCTGTTTGATTTTCTACTTCAGATTTAAATTCTTTGAACTTTTCAAAGGATTCATGTTTGTATTTCATCAAATACAAATACCCAAACCTTGATTTATCATCAGTAAAGGTAATAAAATAATGAAAGCCCCCTCTAGCCATTTCTTTAAATGGACCACATACATCACTATGTATTAGCTCCAAAATATTTTCAGCTCTTAGCCCTTGTCCAACAAAGGGTGATCTAGTCATTTTGCCCTGAAGGCAAGATTCACAAGTTGGAGTAGGCTCAGAGCCCAATGAGGATAGAATCCCCATTTTCTCCAATTTTGCAATCCTATCTTCTGCAACATGACCTAACCTTAAGTGCCAAGTATATTTTGAACTTGAGTTGGTTTTCACCATGGCATTGCTTTCATTTAGATTGCTACACTCTGGCCAGTGGAAACACTTTCTTACTGGCAATGGAAACACTTTCCTGTTGGCAGTGGAAACACTTTCCTTTGCCTCCATCAGCTTTAGTCTTACTTTTCTGTTTAGCTATTTTCTTGGAAGGACCAGGAATCAGAGGTTTCTTTTTGTTATGGCCTTTCTTCTTGTTGGTCTTTCCTGCATAAGAAGATTCAACCCACTCTAACTCTTTTTCTTTATTGCATGGAATATTCTTTTGGGCAATAACGAGCATTTTTAGTAATTCAGCTAAGGTGCATTCCTTTTTAGTCATATGGAAATTTGTCACAAAATTCCCAAAAGACTCAGGAAGGGACTGAAGGATCAAATCCGTTTGTAGTTGGAAATCCATGTTGAAGTCAAGATGTTCCAACTGCTCAATCAGCCGAATCATCTTGTGGACATGATCCCCAACATTCTGTCCCTTAGACATCCTCATACGGAATAAGCTGTTAGATATCTCATACCTAGCATTCTCTTGTGCTCACCATACAACTCTTGTAGGTGAAGGAGGATCTCACTAGCACTCTGCATGTTCTCATGTTGCTTCAGAACTCATTACTTATGGAAGCAAGCATGTAACACTTAGCTCTCATATCATGCTCCTTCCACTTGTCCAAAGTATCATGTTCCTCTTGTGTGGCCTCTGGAGGTAAGGGACCAGAACATTTGAATATAGAACATATCCTATATGTTCAAGGTTGAGACAAGTTTCAAATTTCTTAGCCAATCGATGATTAGGTCCTGTCAACTGTTGTGATCAAGTATGCTTGCAAGGATATTGGATGGTGGTGGTTGTTTTGTGCTCATTTTTATCGAAAATTAACTGCACTGAAAATAACGATTAATTAGTAAATGTATCATGTAATTAACCAAAATGATTATGGTCTTTTAATCAAATTGGTCCTCCCACTAACTTAGCGAATCCTACACTTCCAAAGTAGAAAAGCGGAAATCCAAGTTGGATGTATTTCTAGTGGGTGATTGAATTCTTATAATTCTATTGATCATCCTCAGGTACATCCATTATTGGAATTACAATAAACTATAAGTGAGCAACTCCTTGCCCATCACATCTCATGTGAGGTTCAATCCTTTTACTAGCCCCTAATGCTCAAAATCTAGGTACATCCAATATTGACTTATCTTGCATTAGTTAAGTTGATCCCATTGAGCCATTATGCAAATAATTTTAATGTCCTCAGGTACATCCAATATTGTCCACCAAACCATTTACATATTTACAACATCTCATGCTTAACAATTATTCTTAAGAAAATCTCTTAAATTAATTGCATCTCATGCAACTATTTAAAATTTCTTAAAATAATTGCCCCAATGGAGGGCTTATGTTATAATTACTTTAATTATAGCATTTCCAACTTAATCATTTGTTTGGAAGATTTTATAGCCATCCTAATTACTATTAAGGTCTCACTTTGCACATTATCCATTTAGCATGCATATATCATATAATTGCATACATTCCCATACATCTCATGCATTCATGGATAAGTAATAAATATGGTATGATCATGGACTTTCTAAGGGATTCAATTCTGAGCCACCAAGAATTGAATCAGGGCATTCCTACGTGCATTTCATTCATTCATTTTACAAGAGTTGCTGAAGGAGTACATAATCAACACTTGATATTGAATTCCTCCCACTGGTCCCACCAATGCTCTTGACCTCCTTGAACTTCTTGCAATCCAATATTACATAGTAATCCTTGGCATACCAAAGCGAATTTACAAGAACTTAAATAAATGAAATTACAACCCAAAATATTACAAACTTAATAATACATGCCCAAAATAAATTAAAATAAATTAATTAATTTACAATCCCAAAGAAACATAAAAGAAATAAATCCAATCACATTGGTCTTTTATAGTCCATGATCATCCATCATGCATATCACTATTTAACAATTAAATAAAACATACATACTTAAATTAAATTGAATATCTCATATTCAACTTAAAAATCAGATTTGAATATGATTCAAATAAATTTAAAAATTCAGATTTGAATCTCATTCAAACAAATTTAAAAATTCAGATTTGAATCACATTCAAACAACTTCAAAAATTCAGATTTGAATCACATTCAAACATTTTTTAAAAAATCAGATTTGAATCACATTCAAATATTTTTTAAAAAATCAGATCTGAATTTTATTGAATCAATTTTAAAAAATCAGATTTAAATATGATTCAAACAACTTTAAAAATTCAGATTTGAATCACATTCAAACAACTTTTAAATTTCAGATTTGAATCACATTCAAACAATTTTTAAAATTCTGATTTGAATCATAATTTAATTGTGTGATTAAAACAACTAATTAAACACTTTAATTAGTCAAAGAATAGGCCTTAGATCATACAACAATTGCAGAATTAAAAGCCAAACCTTGAACCACCCATGGAACCATTGTTGCCGCCACCAATGGTGGCTTCTCCATGTGTGACGCCATATCTCATGATCCAACCAGCAATGAATCTCTTGATCTCATGATCAAACACACAATTAAATTATATAATCAACAATCTAAAAGGCAAATATAGTGGCTCTGATACCAATTGAAGGCAGGCGTGAAAAACTCAAGATTATAAAATTAAATTAAAAAATTTTCAACTAGGGTCACATGCAAAATTCAAGATTTATTTTTATCTATTTGATTTCAATGATAAACAACATATTAAAACTCTTTTAATATGTTTTTGGATCTGTATTTGCCATTTAAGATTTTAAAATTAATCAGATTAATTTTAGAACCCTAGATTAAATCAAGAACGATTACACTAACCTCTTGATGTCGCCTTTGAGATTCGTCTTGAGGACACGGATGTTGTCCCTCTAGCTTGTCCACACCAAGAACACCTATGGCAGCCCTTGAACAGCTTATAAAGCCTTTTCTATTAATTAGAAATTCAAGTTCTGCCTTTTAAGAGATTAGAGATGCAAACAGGACACTAGAAACAATTTCTAGTTTTCTTAATTCAAGAGATTGATGGCTAATCTCTTTGAATTGATGAGAGATGAAGAGAAATAGCTGGAGGCTCAAAGTGGCGTGACATATGAGAGGAGAGGCTGCTGGTTATGTTTTCTTTTCATAACCACACTTAAATAGCTAGGTTAACACATTAAACCCTAGCCACATGTCACCTTTTGATTAGCTCTAGGTTTAAGTGACCCAATCACATTGTGCCAAGTGTCAAACCTATATTTAATCTTGATTTTAATCATCTTACATGATTAAAAATATTTGCAAGCTTATGTGTTATGCCATGTGTCACCATCTCATGGTGCCACGTGTCACAAAATGACTAAAATGCCCCTGTGTCTTAATTTTGAGTTCTTAACCCAAAATAATTATTTTCTTCTTCTAATTAATTTATATCAAATACAAATTAATTAATTAATCTCTATTAATTAATTTCTCATCAATTAAATTCATATTTAAACACTTTAAATATAAATTTAATTTATACTACACATCCAATAATCTAGATTTGGTTTCAAGTCATGCTAGGGACTTTGCAATTTTATTGCAAACCAAATCTATTTAATTAATCAATTAAACTCTTTAATTAATTAATTAAATCATATTTAAATAGGTGATAACTTGTGTATGTGTGTGACTTACTAGGCTCATCACTAATTGGCAATGAGACATGATATCAACTCTTAATATCATCAGAACTCTTTCTTACCATAAATGATTTCTCTAAATCATTTTATGAACCTCATAGACCATGGTTAACACCTAGCATAGCATGCCATGGCCACCCAATTAGTAATAAGATTTACCTTAAATGAATCTATAATCATATGTTACCATGCACTAGAATCTCTCATACAAAATCCCAACTCAAGGAGTCATGGTTTATGTCAAACTCCATTTGCTATGAATATTATGTTCTCTTTTAATTCCAGTTCTTGATTAAAAGATTTTTCTCATCGAAACTCTTTTACGAATAAATCTATCTGTCTGGCCAGAACTTGAAACATCAAGAACAATTAAATGAACATAGGATTTTATCTCTATTTACTTAGAGGAACAGATTCCTTCTTGATCAACACCTACCTCCATATATAACTAGCGAGAGCCAACACATGCCCATATACCCATACATAGTACAAGTATGAAAGCAGATCAAACTCAAACTACCTATATACAAGATAAGTGCTATCTCAGGTCTAAAGATTATATGCATCGATATGATTTATGACAAAACATTGACAAGAGTAAACTCCATGTGCTTGTCATAAGTGTCACTACTTATCATTTATAAGTGCCTATCATATTTGTTATATGGCATGAGACTCACCATTCCATCTTATTTATATCTCATATAAATAACTTGGGAACAAACATGAATACAATCTTTCTGGATAAGTCATGTCCTTATTATGAAGTATCCTCGATTGTGAACCTATTTATGATACTTTGTGCTAGAAATATTGTCACTCATATTCTTAACAACTTAAGAATAATATTTCTAACAAAATATCAATGGACCTTTTCTATTACACATAAATATATTATGTAAACAGAAAAGTGGAAATGCCTTTTATTAATAAAATTATGTACAAGATACATACTAAATGATATGCTCTAGGGCATACTACTAACAAAAATAAGTTTGCTTTCAATTTGTTTTCTCTGCTTTGCCATTTTATGTTCTAAAGTGTTCTTAGTTTGTTCTATTATCGTTTTAATGGGTGTACTATTTTCAAGATAATAAAATATATGGTATTTACATCATTTCAATCTTCTTTTCCAAAGTTAGAAAAAGAATTAGATGTTTTAATAAATCAAGCTAAGGAGTTGAACCAAGAACTTAAAACACTATCCCTTAGCACTGTGGATCTTCTTGGACAACCCTCTGGTAAGTACGATTATTGGGTATACTATTCACCTCCGCCTTCTGCAAATATTCCTATAGCTTCTATCACACCTACTGGTTGGGAAGAAGACTGTAGCTCTGTAAGTGTTACTGTTCTCACTACTGTTTAATATTACTATTTGAAGCACTGTAAGTAGCACTATTTAAGTATGCTCTGCACTTGCCCTTAAAGGAATCCTGTGCATCAGAAATTGTTTATAAACTGTTTATGTCTACTTATATCAATCGTCTTTTATTTTATTTATGTTGTCTTGATTTATCTAATAGAAGAGAAGTAGAATTATTAAGAGCCGCTGTAATAGAAAATGGTAATGATTTGTGCAATCAACATCTAGAAACTCATAACAAATTCTGCGACTGTAGAGAGCATGAAAGACTGTTAGTATTATTTAGAGTCATAATTAATCTATTAGATATATGGTTAAGGAATAATAATTTCTAGATAAATATTCTTCTTCATATTACGTTTCTCATCATGTCTGTCATCTCTGTTTTCTGCCATCTTCTAAGTGGTATATCGGCTGGAAACTAGTAACCGCTTGAGCCCTTCATTTGGTGGAAGGTAGAGCAACTTCTAGACACAACGCCACGTACTACTTATTCTCTAGTAATGATCCTTTCGTGTCAAGTGGTATCAGAGCCAAGTTAGGTGGTAGATTGGTCATTAGTTCTAGTGAAACCCCAAGTCACGTATCCTTCAGCCGTTGAAGCCGTGAGTAGGCGTTTTGGCATCAGGAGTAACATCGTTGACAGTGAGCTAGAACAAATGGACAAAATATTTCCTAGCTTATCTGGTAGCTCTAGAAGCGCTAGGTTCGAAGACAAAGAGAATAAGAAATTAAAAAATAAAAATAAAGAAATATTATTTTTATCTAATATAGAAAATAGGTTAAATAATTGGAAACTTCCTCCTATCTCATCGAGTCTTATATATAAGTCTAATAACAGTTTTATTTTTAAGTCAGGCTATGTCATTAAAACTGTAGAACAAGCCACTCCTATCCATAAAGGGTTAAGTTCTAGGAGTTTATTTTCAAAAGAACTTTTAACGGAACATCAGAAGAAATACTCTTTCCTACATATAGGAATGATACAAGTTGCTCTAAAACCAGCAACTAAACTAGGTTTAAATACCTCAGCTTTAATCTGTGTCAGAGATAAAAGACATAAAAATTTCAATGATTCCTTATTAGGAATAGTAGTGTAACATCCCCACTGTACGTTTTCTGTACAATCTATTGCTCCAGTAGTCAAATAACAGTCCAGGAAAGTTAGGATGTCTGGAACTACACTTCGGTGATAGTGAACAGACATATAATGATGAAATAAATAAAAAGAAAATACAAGAAAAATTAAAGAAAAATGAAAGAGAGAAAATGAAACTAAGTTAAGCAGAGCACGGCGATGGGTGACCGTGACTGGAAGGCCGTTCTTGACCTGGACCGCAGGAAACCCTCGGAATTTAATTTCGGGATGTAAGTAAAGGTATATTGAAATATAATTGACACTAGAATTATTAAAGAAAAATTAATAAATTAGTACAAAGAAGAATGAAAAATCGAGAAACAGACAAAAATCGGTATTACCGAAAAATCAGGAATATAACCCGAAGTGGGGTATTTTGGTCATTTGACACATAATGTTGCCTTTTGACCTCAATCTCCAATAAAAATAAATGATATTAAACTTAGAAAATGTCAAAGAAAAATTAGAAAGTTAGTATAAACGAAAAATAAAAATTAAAGAAATCGATGGTACAAGGAGTAAATCGGTGTTACCGAAAAAGTCAGAACTTGACCCGAAGAGGGGCATTTTGGTCAATTGACACCTAGAGTTGATCTTTGACCTAAATATCCATGAAAAATAAGTAGTATTAAAATTTGAAAATGTCATGAAAATAAGAAGTTTTATAAATAATGTAATTAAAAGAAATTATGGGGACATGATTAAATAACCATAAGTTTAATTATTCTAATATTAACCTAAAGTGAGTGGTAAATATTATATTCATTAATCTACATTAGTGGAGGGTATAAATTCTTAAGTGGACAGAATTCATGACCCAAAAGCCTTCCATTTCTTTATCCAAACACCCATGGCCGAATTCAAGTTCTCCAAGCTTCATCCATGGATGCCCATATACAAGCCTTCATGCACCATTAATCAAGCCATCATTTCTTCAAGAGTCCTTCATTAAACTTGTTCTACACATCATGGGCAGCATGTAGGAAGCAAGAAAGAGGAGTTTTGGTGAAGTTTAATCAAGCCCAAGATGAGGTTAGTGCTTAATCTCCCCCATTTTCTTTCATTAGATCTTGTTTTGAGCTTTGGGTGAGTTGATTTGTGAAGAAATTGAGTAAATTAATGTATATTTGGTGAGCCCTTCATTTCGGCAGCCAAGACATTCATGGGATTTTGATGTGTTTAAATGATGTAGATGAGTTTGAAGATGATGTTTGATATGGGTATATATATGGGAAGTGATAGGACTTGAATTGATTGAAATTGAGAAATTTAAATTATGGTTTGAAACAATTATTGAAGATTTGTGATGTTGCTTCATTTTTGGCAGCCATGAACCCTTATTGAGCTTGAGTTATTTTTACTTCTAATGAATGAAAATGAAGGTTGAATTTTCCAAATGAAAGTTGTAGTAAGTTTGTGCACAAGTATGTGCATGTAGTGTTTAGATTAAAGGTGTGAAATGGAACCTTGAAGCCTTGAGCAAACTGCCATGTTTGGCAGCCCCTAATAGCATGAAATTGTGTGTGAATATATGGTTATTAATGATATATGTGAATGTCAATTTGTGGGCAGCAAGTGTAAGTGATGTTGAAGTATGAATATGTTGAAGTATATGTGTAATATTAACATTGAAGTATGTTGAATTTGGGTGGATGTAAATATTGAAGTTTAATAGTGTATTGTCTGCCTTGTGCACTTGACTATTCTGCCCAGAATTTTTGCTGGGATTGTGTACAATATATGTATGGAAGTGTTGTTGATTGAATATTGTAGTAATGAGGAGAAGGAACATTAAATTGGGAGTGTATGAGTTTTGTGCAGGTTGTGTATTGAAGGCAGCACCTAAATGAGGCCATAAGTGCCAAACTATGAACCCAATTGGTATGAGGCCAATATGGGGTGAAACTAGACACCAAATAGGCTAACTTTCATGTAGAAAGGTTGCCAAAATTCTGCCTAGAAACTGACCTTAAAAAGTGACCAAATCCGGATTAGTGCAATTAAGGCCTGAAAACTGACCATTTGGGCAGTAGTTAGTGTTTAGGACATAACTCACTCAAAACAGGTCCAATTGACCTGAAATTTTGACCATGAATAGTTAAGGCCTATAGCTACAAGTCTTATGAAGACACCCAAGCCCATAAATGACCATAAGCAAGTCAAAAAGCTTGCACAAGTTCGGGTCTAAAAACTGGCCGAACGTAAAATGACCTAAAATGACCTAAAGTGACCAATTTTGATACATTTTGACCAGTAATAGTAAAATGACCATAACTTGGTCTACATAACTCAGAATGACCTGAAATTTTTCCCCGCGTTCCATAAGACATAGACCTACAAGTTTGTAGTTTGGACCGAAACCCAAAAACCGAGGGAACTAGGTCGTCCGGCTAGGTCAAAATAGTACACCGAAATCCGATAAATTGCAATAAAATGCAATACACTTGGAAATGAAATTGGTAACATTAGAATTGACTCACATAGAGTGCATCAAGGGTCAACATTATAGGTTGTCTAATGAAATGAATTGAAGGGAATAGTACCAAGAGAAATAGGACTTTAAGCTAGACAAATCTAGCACACTAAAATTGAGAAATTGACCAAATTTTGCACTAAAGGTGCAATCTGTCCAGTTTTAGTAAATTGACCATATCTTGGTCTATACAACTCGGAATGACCTGAAATTTTTCCTCGCGTGCAATAAGACATAGAGCTAAAATTTTGCTTCTTTGACCAAAAGCTAAAAACCAAGGAAAATAAGACTTTATGCTAGATCAATCTAGCTCACTAAAATTGAAAATTTGGTAATTACATAAAATGATGCTTGAAGTGATTTGGCAATGAATGCCAACTTGTAAAAATGGTAAATTGCACTATATTGGCAGCATATTGAAATGCAAATTGTGACATGTTGATACTAGAATCAACTTATCCATGATGTATAAAAAGGTCAATATTTTCATTGACCAGTGAATTGTGTAATGACCAGTAAACCCTGAAAATAAAGAAATAAATATTTAATCTTGTAATATGCCCTAATTTGCCTAGTTGACTAGTTTGGATAGGTTGGCATGCCAATAGGATTCTGACAGCTTTTCTGTAAATGACTTTACGTCATACTATGTTTTATGGCTTATTATGCCATACTATGATTTTAATAGCCTATGGCTATACAGTTTGTGTTATTATACTCGGCTTAATGCCTGATTGATTATATGGCTTTTAGCCACACTGTTTGCACACTGGGAGATACTTTGTGACCGATGGTGTGACGGCCCGAGGTACTAGGTACCCAGTGCTAGTATATCCGTTTATCCAGTCTGGTCAGTGTATAGTATAGGCTATATGGGTAGTCATTTAAAACATTATTCAATTCAGGAAGCTAAGTTAAGTTAAGTATAATGAAATTTCAGTACAATTCAATTAAGTATTGAATAAATGAGTAAAAGAGATTAGCAAAAGAAACATAACAAAAATATAAATTGCAGAACAGTAGAGACTTGAAATACAATACAGTTAGAATAATTTGAATACTGGGTAGTATTACTAAAAAGTTATAAACTAAGCACTTCCAAAGAGGAACAAACTAGTACATAAGATCATTGATACTAGAAATACCATACCAAATTAAATTGATTCCTGAGTATCCGAATTATGAGTTATTTCTTTCTTTATTTGTATATATTATTTCTTGTTATACTATTGCACCACTAAGCAGAAATGCTTAGCGCGCTGGTATTGCTTCCTCATGCAGTATCAAGGTAAAACCAGATGGCCGATCGAGATTTTTGGAGTCCAGATCTGCAGAAGTGTCAGAAGAACTGAAGGTTGTCACCTCCTCAGCAATGCATGTACATAGGGCTCATATTTGCACATGTTATGTATTTTGTTCATTCTAAGTATAATGTAAATTATTTGTACATCCTGTACTTGACAAATTTATATAATTAGTTGGCAAATTATGCAAAATAATAAAATGTAAGAATTTTGATATATGAGTTAAGTATCTGATCATGATGATTCTGATTGAGATTGAGTTTAAGAAATTTTGAGAAACTGATGAGATATTATTGAGATAAATTGAGCTATGAATTTGAATATGTTGTGAATTGTCTTTGGCAGGTTCAGAAGAACTGTTAGTCCAAATTACAGTCGACATTTTATCGGATTATCGTTAAAATTTTTTTGAAATTTCCAAATTAGTTAGATTTTGACAAAAGTAAAAATAGTCTAAACCTTAAATAAAGTTTTTGAATAAATAAATCAAGAACTGTAATGAAATCAGATAAGATCAGGTGCTCCGGCACGCTGTGTAGCACGCCTCACTCGGCTACACTGTAGACGGGTGAGGGGTGTTACATTTAGTGGTATCAGAGCACGGTTTAGGCGTTCCTAGGCAAAGATAAGTGGAAAGATAGTGTGCATACATGCATTGCATTCATAAGAGTCGAGGTGCCACTATGCAGATCTGTTTACTTTTGATTATTCAAAGTTAAGATATGGACTCAGAGTAGCAGAGGGCATTAGAAAAAGAAGTAGAAAACCTAGTTCATGAAGTTATAATGTAGTGACTATGTAATATTCTCGATGTTTATATTGTAAGCTGCAGATTACAGTATCGACATGGGATTATTATGTAAAGCTACGTGCTTCCTCATGGTGCAATAAACTAAGAATATTTATAAGTAATCTATAATTTGATACAGTTACACCCGAATAGAGTACTATTACGGGAAATAAATGTGAAAATTCTAGTCAGAAATTTAAAACTTCAGAACTAGCCTATCGAAAGACTACACTTCTAAGGTAGCTAGAGTAAGTGACTCGGTTACACTAATGTGGACTACCATTACCACAAAAATTGGTATGAGCTTAGAGAATCTAGTATGGCTATAAATTAGAAAGAACACCTTGAGGATAAAGATATCTGGACATTGATATGGAGTCTTATCAGTATTTTAATATTTTTTACAGGAAGGAATGATGTAGGTATTTGAGAATACATTTAGAAATTGTATTGATGCTCTCTCCGGAAGCAAGAATAGATACCTTCCATTGATGGAGTTATTTTGGCTGAGCTGCAAGTGAAGCCGAATTTGTTACAACAAATACAAGATGGGCAGAAGACAGATGGGAAATTAATGGCTGTTATGGGCAAAATCACTGAGGGGAAGGAAACTGAATATGAAGTGAAAGAAAATGGGTACCTGTACTATAAAGAAAGAGTGTGTATTCCAGATGATAAAGAATTGAAAACCAGTATTCTGAAAGAAGCACACAACAGTGTGTATGCAATGCACCCAGGAAGCACAAAAATGTACCATGACCTGAAACTCCGATACTGGTGGCCAGGTATGAAGAAGGACATAGTTGACTATGTAACTAGATGCTTGACATGTCAGCAAGTTAAAGCAGAACATCAAGTTCCATCAGGTTTGTTACAGCCCATAAACATACCTGAATGGAAATGGGACCAAGTCACTATGGACTTTGTCAGTGGTCTACCTCTCACTCAAAAGAAGCATGATGCAGTATGGGTGATTGTGGATAGGTTGACCAAATCAGCACATTTTCTGCCAGTTAGAACTGACTACTCACTAGAAAAGCTAGCAGAATTGTATATTAGTGAGATAGTTAGACTACATGGAATTCCACTTTCCATTATATCTGATAGAGACCCGAGGTTTACATTTAGATTTTGGAAGAAATTACAAGAATCCTTGGGCACACAACTCCATTTTAGTATGGCTTTTCATCCTCAGACGGATGGACAGTCATAAAGAATAATCCAGGTCCTCGAGGATATGCTGAGAAGTTGTGTTATTGAGTTTGAGGGAAGTTGGGACAGATACCTTCCACTGATAGAATTTGCATACAATAATAGCTATCAAGCTAGCATACAAATGGCACCCTATGAAGCACTGTATGGGAGAAAATGCAGAACACCTGTATGTTGGACTGAGTTGGGTGAAGATAAGCTACTGAGGCCAGACCTGATAAAACAGACAGAGGAAAAGGTGAAACTGATAAAGGCCAATTTGAAAGTTGCCTCAGACCGACAAAAATCTTATGCTGACTTGAAAAGAAAGGACATTGAATATGAAGTTGGCGAGAAAGTATTTCTCAGAGTATCACCGTGGAAGAAAGTGTTGAGATTTGGGAAAAAGGGAAAATTAAGCCCTAGGTTTATTGGCCCATATGAAGTTATTGAACGTGTGGGACCAGTAGCCTACAGATAAGCATTATCACCTGAGCTGGACAAGATACATAATGTGTTCCATGTCTCGATGCTCAGAAGATACAGATCAGATCCTTCACATGTCATCTCAGCAGAAGAAATTGTAGCACAACCTGACCTGACATATGAAGAAGATCCAATTAAAATCTTGGCACGAGAGGTAAAAGAGCTCAGAAACAAGACAATTCCACTAGTAAAAATCCTATGGAGACACCACAACATGGAAGAGGCAACATTGGATAGCCAGGAGACAATGAGACAACAGTTCCCCCAGCTCTTCACATCAGGTAAATTTCGAGGACGAAATTTTTATTTAGAGGGGAAGAGTTGTAACATCCCCACTGTACGTGTTCTGTACATTCTATTGCTCCAGTAGTCAAATAACAGTCCAGGAAAGTTAGGATGTCTGGAACTACACTTCGGTGATAGTGAACAGACATATAATGATGAAAAAAATAAAAAGAAAATACAAGAAAAATTAAAGAAAAATGAAAGAGAGAAAATGAAACTAAGTTAGTTAAGCAGTGAGCCACATAGCGATGGGTGATCAGACTGGAAGGCCGTTGCCGACCCCAAGACCACAGGGAACTCTCGGAATTTAATTTCGGGACGTAAGTAAAGGTATATTGAAATATAATTGACACTAGAATTATTAGAGAAAAATTAATAAATTAGTACAAAGAAAAATGAAAAATCGAGAAACAGACAAAAATCGGTATTACCGAAAAATCGGGAATATAACTCGAAGTGGGGTATTTTGGTCATTTGACACATAGTGTTGCCTTTTGACCTCAATCTCCATTAAAAATAAATGATATTAAACTTAGAAAATGTCAAAGAAAAATTAGAATGTTAGTATAAACGAAAAATAAAAATTAAAGAAATCGGCGGTACAAGGAGTAAATCGGTGTTACCGAAAAAGTCTGAACTTGACCCGAAGAGGGGCATTTTGGTCAATTGACACCTAGAGTTGATCTTTGACCTAAATATCCATGAAAAATAAGTAGTATTAAAATTTGAAAATGTCATGAAAATAAGAAGTTTTATACATAATGTAATTAAAAGAAATTATGGGGACATGATTAAAATAACCATAAGTTTAATTATACTAATATTAACCTAAAGTGAGTGGTAAATATTATATTCATTAATCTATATTAGTGGAGGGTATAAATTCTTAAGTGGACAGAATTCATGACCCAAAAGCCTTCCATTTCTTTATCCAAACACCCATGGCCGAATTCAAGTTCTCCAAGCTTCATCCATGGATGCCCATATACAAGCCTTCATGCACCATTAATCAAGACATCATTTCTTCAAGAGTCCTTCATTAAACTTGTTCTACACATCATGGGCAGCATGTAGGAAGCAAGAAAGAGGAGTTTTGGTAAAGTTTAATCAAGCCCAAGATGAGGTTAGTGCTTAATCTCCCCATTTTCTTTCATTAGATCTTGTTTTGAGCTTTGGGTGAGTTGATTTGTGAAGAAATTGAGTAAATTAATGTATATTTGGTGAGCCCTTCATTTCGACAGCCAAGACATTCATGGGATTTTGATGTGTTTAAATGATGTAGATGAGTTTAAAGATGATGTTTGATATGGGTATATATATGGGAAGTGATAGGACTTGAATTGATTGAAATTGAGAAATTTAAATTATGGTTTGAAACAATTATTGGAGATTTGTGATGTTGCTTCATTTTTGGCAGCCATGAACCCTGGTTGAGCTTGAGTTATTTTTACTTCTAATGAATGAAAATGAAGGTTGAATTATCCAAATGAAAGTTGTAGTAAGTTTGTGCACAAGTATGTGCATGTAGTGTTTAGATTAAAGGTGTGAAATGGAACCTTGAAGCCTTGAGCAAACTGCCATGTTTGGCAGCCCCTAATAGCATGAAATTGTGTGTGAATATATGGTTATTAATGATATATGTGAATGTCAATTTGTGGGCAGCAAGTGTAAGTGATGTTGAAGTATGAATATGTTGAAGTATATGTGTAATATTAACATTGAAGTATGTTGAATTTGGGTGGATGTAAATATTGAAGTTTAATGGTGTATTGTGTGCCTTGTGCACTTGACTATTCTACCCAGAATTTTTGCTGGGATTGTGTACAATATATGTATGGAAGTGTTATTGATTGAATATTGTAGTAATGAGGTGAAGGAACATTAAATTGGGAGTGTATGAGTTTTGTGCAGGTTGTGTATTGAAGGCAGCACCTAAATGAGGCCATAAGTGCCAAACTATGAACCCAATTGGTATGAGGCCAATATGGGGTGAAACTAGACACCAAATAGGCTAACTTTCATGTAGAAAGGTTGCCAAAATTCTGCCTAGAAACTGACCTTAAAAAGTGACCAAATCCGGATTAGTGCATTTAAGGCCTGAAAACTGACCATTTGGGCAGCAGCTAATATTTAGGCCATAACTCACTCAAAACAGGTCCAATTGACCTGAAATTTTGACCATGAATAGTTAAGACCTATATCTACAATTCTTATGAAGACACCAAATCCCAGAAATGACCATAAGCAAGTCAAAAAGCTTGCACAAGTTCGGGTCCAAAAACTGGCCGAACCTGACCTAAAGTGACCAATTTTGATACATTTTGACCAGTAATAGTAAAATGACCATAACTTGGTCTACATAACTCAGAATGACCTGAAATTTTGCCCCGCGTTCCATAAGACATAGACCTAAAAGTTTGTAGTTTGGACCGAAACCCAAAAACTGAGGGAACTAGGTCGTCCGGCTAGGTCAAAATAGTACACCGAAATCCGGTAAATTGCAATAAAATGCAATACACTTGGAAATGAAATTGGTAACATTAGAATTGACTCACATAGAGTGCATCAAGGGTCAACATTATAGGTTGTCTAATGAAATGAATTGAAGGGAATAGTACCAAGAGAAATAGGACTTTAAGCTAGACAAATCTAGCACACAAAAATTGAGAAATTGACCAAATTTTGCACTAAAGGTGCAATCTGTCCAGCTTTAGTAAATTGACCATATCTTGGTCTATACAACTCGGAATGACCTGAAATTTTTCCCCGCGTGCAATAAGACATAGAGCTACAATTTTGCTTCTTTGACCAAAAGCTAAAAACCAAGGAAAATAGGACTTTATGCTAGATCAATCTAGCTCACTAAAATTGAAAATTTGGTAATTACATAAAATGATGCTTGAAGTGATTTGGCAATGAATGCTAACTTGTAAAAATGGTAAATTGCACTATATTGGCAGCATATTGAAATGCAAATTGTGACATGTTGATACTAGAATCAACTTATCCATGATGTATAAAAAGGTCAATATTTTCATTGACCAGTGAATTGTGTAATGACCAGTAAACCCTGAAAATAAAGAAATAAATATTTAATCTTGTAATATGCCCTAATTTGCCTAGTTGACTAGTTTGGATAGGTTGGCATGCCAATAGGATTCTGACAGCTGTTCTGTAAATGACTTTACGTCATACTGTGTTTTATGGCTTATTATGCCATACTATGATTTTAATAGCCTATGGCTATACAGTTTGTGTTATTATACTCGGCTTAATGCCTGATTGATTATATGGCTTTTAGCCACACTGTTTGCACACCGGGAGATACTTTGTGACCGATGGTGTGATGACCCGAGGTACTAGGTACCCAGTGCTAGTATATCAGTTTATCCAGTCTGGTCAGTGTATAGTATAGGCTATATGGGCAGTCATTTAAAACATTATTCAATTTAGGAAGCTAAGTTAAGTTAAGTATAATGAAATTTCAGTACAATTCAATTAAGTATTGAATAAATGAGTAAAAGAGATTAGCAAAAGAAACATAACGAAAATATAAATTGCAGAACAGTAGAGACTTGAAATACAATACAGTTAGAATAATTTGAATACTGGGTAGTGTTACTGAAAAGTTATAAACTAAGCACTTCCAAAGAGGAACAAACTAGTACATAAGATCATTGATACTAGAAATACCATACCAAATTAAATTGATTCCTGAGTATCCGAATTATGAGTTATTTCTTTCTTTATTTGTATATATTATTTCTTGTTATACTATTACACCACTAAGCAGAAATGCTTAGCGCGATGGAATTGCTTCCTCGCGCAGGTGCTGAAGGTAAAACCTGTAGACTATCGATTGAGATTTTTGGAGTCCAGATCTGCAGAAGTGTCAGAAGAATTGAAGGTTGTCACCTCCTCAGCAATGCATGTACATAGGGCTCATATTTGCATATGTTATGTATTTTGTTCATTCTAAGTATATTGTAAATTATTTGTACATCCTGTGCTTGACAAATTTATATAATTAGTTGGCAAATTATGCAAAATAATAAAATGTAAGAATTTTGATATATGAGTTAAGTATCTGATCTTGATAATTCTGATTGAGATTGAGTTTAAGAAATTTTGAGAAACTGATGAGGTATTATTGAGATAAATTGAGCTATGAATTTGAATATGTTGTGAATTGTCTTTGGCAGGTTCAGAAGAACTGTTAGTCCAAATTACAGCCGACATTTTGTCGGATTATCGTTAAAATTTTTTTGAAATTTCCAAATTAGTTAGATTTTGACAAAAGTAAAAATAGCCTAAACCTTAAATAAAGTTTTTGAATAAATAAATCAAGAACTGTAATGAAATCAGATAAGATCAAGTGCTCCGGCACGCTGTGTAGCACGCCTCACTCGGCTACACTGTAGACGGGTGAGGGGTGTTACAAGTAGAATCATCTCTCTGTGATGGCCCGATATATTTTTCGTGCTATCCCAATTTTACCATATCGGTAAAAGATCCGCATGTCATGCAAGCTCTATCTTTAGATGTCAGTACCTCAGGGTATGATATGCTACCAGGATATGAAAATATCATCCTTATATATAGGATTCATTACAAAGCAATGAACACTGTAGTACCTAATCTTAGCGAAGAAACTACAAAATTAATTTCTCTAAAAGGAGCCACCACTTTCTTCGTCACAGACTTAGAAAAGGGAAATCTAGTGGTCCCAAAATCCATTGAATGGGAACAGGTTAATTTACCTGAAAATTGGATTTTAGAAGAAGCAGTTCCTCCTAAAAAGGAAGAGTCACATGATGTTGAATCTATCATAGAAACAAACAATGGAACCGTAGCAATATCATTTGCTAGGACAAGGTCAAGAAACTCGTTCTCAGGAAGATCAGTAGTTTCAGAACCAATTCTACCTAGACCATCCTTATCAGGAATAGAACTAGATAGAATGAACTCAATGAGTCGATTAAGCTCAATAGGAACCCAAAGAACAGAGGAACAGGTGGCCCAGCTCATATATGGATTAGACAGTACCTATCCAAGCCCAAAAGAAACAGTTAGCCTTAAAAGGCCCGAAAGCCCAACACCTTCGGATATGGGTTATGATAAAGAAAGCCTTAGGCAACCTAGAAAGATCATGGCCCTAACCAAAGAAGAAACTCCATTCGAAAAATGGTTTCAAATGATTTTCAGCCTAGAAAAGCAGAGCTCTTATCTTATAGAATATGCTTGGTACCAAGAAAGGGGAGGAAATAAAAAATTTCCTGAATTTATTAAATACATGATGGCTTGTAGGAAAAGGCCATTTCCAAATTTTGAAGATAGGACGTTCTTAACAACTTTAGAATCGTCTTATAGAAATTACATTACCTCAAAAGGTAAACTCCTAAGAGGAGTACATCCACCATTAACTGATCTATCTTATAAGGTAGCAGAGAATCAAGAAGTCGAAGGTTCTCCCTTCTCTAGAACAGACAAACAAGGCAACTTTGCCAATCTTAGTATGTACACTATAGGTCAACAATTAAATAGGGTAGAAACACAAATTCAATACTTTAAATCAAGGGATTATAGACCCGAAAAAGGAGAATCCTCAAAACCAAGGATTGAGAAAAAGGTTTTATTTAAACCAATGGAAATAGAAAAATTAGATCTTAAGTTAGCAGATCATTCGAAAATGATTATAGAAATAACTAAAAGGTTGGCAGAATTAGGATTAGACTCAAAGAAAAAATCAGTAGCCCCTTTAACAAAGGACTTAACTTTTGAAGAATAGTACAATAGTAACACCACTTCCAAATGTCACCCAAGCCGGAGAGGAGCAAGAAGCCCCAGATGTGAATTTGAGGTAAAGTATTTCCTTTATAATATGCCTAAGTGTATAATGATAGATTCAAAAAAAAAAACTAAATAGTACCATATATATAAAAGAAGTAGACAGAGAGAGCAATAGAAAGGTAAAAGAATTATCTCAGAATCCAAAACACCTAGTAAATTTCGAGGACGAAATTTAAATTAGAGGGGAAGAATTATAACACGCTCACTGTAGCAATTACGTCCATTCTACTGTTCCGGTGACCTGTGTCTGTCCGGACAGCTAGAACGTCCGGAAAAATATTTAAACTAAAGTGAGGAACTATAATTAACTCAAATATTAATAAGAAAAATTTAGGAAAAATTTTAGAAATAAAATACAACCATGTTAAATGAGCCGGTGCCCTAGCGATGGGTAACCTAGTGGGAAGTTGCGGTTCTCGCAACTAGGAGCCCTAGACCCGGGGAAAATTTCATAAAATAATTTTTGGGACTCCAGAGAAGGGTCATTGAAGTTTCTATGGCATTAGAATGCCAAGAAAATGCTTAGAAAATTTTTTCAATCGGTACAGACAATTTTAGTCTATTAAGCTAAATGGAGGGCATTTTGGTCATTTCGCCTTCACAGGTGATTTTTGACCGACTTGTCCAGTTAAGTAAATAATTATTATGATCTAAAATATGAATAAATATTGTTAAAAATTGAATTGAAAATGAGTAGAAAAGAAAAGAAAAGAAAAATGAAAGAAATTGGGAATTATGACATCACATGATGTCATTAGTGTGCCTCCACCCAATCACATGGTGACACATGGCTATAACTCACTTAAAATGAGTTAAATGGGCAGAAATGAAAGAAAGAAATCAGTTTTCCTTTTACTTTCTTCTTCCATCCGTAGTTCTCCTAACCCTTACCACCATTAAAACTTATCCAAGCTTTATAACCCACCCAAATCTCACTGAAACCCTAAATCCACTTCAACAACATTTGTCTCTACATCTTGAGCAAGTGTTTGGCAGCCATGAAAATTAAAGAAAGTGAAGGAAAAATCTAAGTTGGGTCAAGAAAAAATTCTGCTCCATTCAAGGTTAGTGCCCTAAACAATTTCTTTCTTTCTTTAATCTAGTAAGCATGCTAAATCAAGTAGAAAATTGTGTGAAATTAAAAGAAAAACTTGAGTAAATGAAATCTCTAAATTTGGCAGCCATGAGAAATTTTAAGGATTGTTGGTTTTTTATGAAATTAAGTGGCTTAATTATGTTATTGATGAGTATAGATGATGGATAAAGTGATTTGGTATGAGTTTGGTGTGTGTATGCCATGAATTGGAAATTGGAGTTAGGGTTTGAGCATGAAATTGAGACTTCGATCATGTAATAATGAAACTGAGTTTTAATGGTCAATTAGTGACCATTTGGTTATTGGTAAACAAGAAATGAAGTGTGTTTAGTGATGGGATTTAGGTTTAGTGTGGCTGCCCTAGGTGACCTGCATAATTGGACATGAGTCCAGCAGGTTTGGGCAGCCATAACTTGAATTGTAGAGATTCAATTGGTGTTTGGCCAATCGGACATGAAACTAGACACATAATGGCACAACTTTGGTGAAGAAACCATGCCCAGAAAACTAGACCAAGTTGACCAAAAGTTTGCCCTAATCCGGGTGACCTGCAATCTGCCTGGGCAAAATGACCAAATGAACAGTATTTGGTCATTTGGCCATAACTCAATGTAGAAAGGTCCAATTGACCTGAAATTTTATGAGCAACAAGCTGAGATATAGACCAACAACTTTCATGAAGAAACCTGACCCAAATTATGACCATAACCTAGTCAAATTGCCAACCAAACTTAGGTCACCAAATCTGGCAGAACCAAATTGCCCAGAAAATCTGGGTACAGGTCACTCCGACCAGTTATGGTAAAATGACCATAACTTGAGCTACAAAACTCCAAATGGAGTGATTCAAAAAGGGAATTAAAGAAGACACAATAAGGAACAACTTTGGTGAAGAAAGGTTAGCCCAGTTTCCACTCTAAAATTGTTCAATGGAATAGTAAACTTAGGTAGTAAAAACTGAAATTAGAAATGCATCTAGGGGACTTTAAATTGCAATTGGCAATTAATACTAGCAAATGTAAAACTCAAAATGTGGGATCTTGGTGTAATTAGAATTAATATATCCATTAAGTATAAAAAGTCAACATTTTGGTTGACTAGTAAGGTGAGTAGTAATCAAAATGATTAGTAAATTAAGATGAAGACCTATAACTAATTCTAAGCTTAAATGCTTAGAATTGTATGACAAATGTGGACTATACATCCTAGTCAAAATTGTTAAAAAGAAATTAAGGCCTTAAATTTGAAATCCATGAAATATTCATGGATTACTTGAAACATGAAAAATAAGTCACCTAATTGATGTGAATAGATAGTTAGGGCTTATATGCCCATCACAAATGGAATTCATAAAATATTAGTAACTCAACTTGAAATATAAAATTTGTAATTACATAAGTAGATTCTTGAATGTATAAATGAGAAAGGAAAAATGTTTTGAATACAATGGTACATGTGAACCATTGTTTAGAATTGCGATCAATATGAATAACATAATGAATGAATAAATGAACTATATTTATGTATGAATGAGACATTAGTTCTCATTATTGTAGAGAGGAGAAGTATTTTGAGTACACTGGTATAAAAGGATAATTGATGTGAATTGTGATCATATAAATGATCAAATGAATGTATGAATTATAATTGAAATTTATCATGAAATAATGAAGTCATAAAACACAATATATTAATATTTAATGATATTATGTGCCCTTGTATTGCCTAGACATGTGTGTCAGATTGGATAGTTTGGCATGCCAATAGGGTATTGTTTTAGCAGTACTGCGAAAGGCTTTATGCCTGTATTCATGGCTTTATGCCCGTATTCATGGCTTTATGCCCGCATTCATGGCTTTATGCCCGTATTCATGGCTTTATGCCCGCATTCATGGCTTTATACCTGTATTCATGGCTTTTATGCCCTATTATGTGTTATCATGGCTTTTTAGCCATACTGACTGTATACGTGGTTGACGTTCCGCATCCCATGGTATGACGGCCCGAGGCATCGCGGTGTCCAATGCCAACGACCCGTTATCCAGTTTATTCAGCCTGTCATAGGTTACTTGGGCAGTGAAATTTATTGAATAAGTTAAGAATATTAGTAATAAAAAAAAATATTAGAAATTAAATAAATGAGTCAGATGACCTAAAATAAATGAGAATAGTTATTTATTAGAAAGAATCGAAATGAACTGGACCGATATCAAAATTTACTTATTATGAAACAATCTGAGACAACCTAGCAAGTATAGAGAAAATGCTAAAAGATTAGCAAAGAAAATTACAACATAAATAAATATTGCAAATGTGACTTATATAATAATATAAGCATAAATTTATTATTTTCATATCATTTTTCTTTGTACATTATTACTGTACATTGGCGAAATAAACACTTTCAAAGAAGACTAATTTAGGATAAAACATATTGAATTTTAGAAACCGCATTTGAAGTATAAATAAATCTTAATTATTTGAATTATGTTTTATTTCTATCTTTATTTATATATTATTACCTTGTTATATTATTGCACCACTAAGCAGCAATGCTTAGCGCAATGGAATTATTTCCTTCGCGCAGTTACTGAAGCTAGAACCCAATGGACGTTTGACTGGGAATTTTGGGAGTTTTGATCAGCAGAGTGTCAAAGTTTGTCACCTCCTCAGCAATGCATGTAGATAGGGCTCACATTAAGCATACCATGTATTTTGTGTATGTTATTTATTTCTTATATTGTAATGTAAATTAGCAAATTGTAATTAATTTATATATCATGTAAATTAAGGATTTATTTAATTATTGCAAATGATGTAAATTAATGCAAATTTGAGAATTTTGCTATAAGAATGGAGCATGAATGAATTTGTACAAATGAGTATAGATTTGAATTACATAATGATTTTTTAAATGATGATATGAGTGGATGAGATTATACTTAGAAAATATTGGTGAATTTTCAAACAGGTGAATAGTAAAACACGTCAAATGAAAATAAAATAGGGGAAACTCCGTTAGTTTCTCCGTTGAAAAATAATCGATATTAAATATAACAAGAACAAAATTTTTAAAGAAATAAAGTAAGATAAGTTAGGGTGCTCCGACACCGAATGTAGCACACCTTGCTCGACTACACTGTAGTCGGGTGAGGGGTGTTACAACAGTTTTCTGGGTTTAGCTAGATACTACCGTAGATTTGTGAAGGGATTCTCCATGTTGGCATCTCCATTGACCAAGCTGCTTAGAAAGGATGTGAAATTTCAGTGGACGGACAAATGCCAACAGAGTTTTGATGAATTGAAGAGATGTTTGACTGAGGCTCCAGTCCTGACTTTACCTACACCGAGTAAAGAATATACAGTTTACAGCGATGCTTCTCATAATGGGCTAGGTTGTGTGTTGATGCAAGATCGGAATGTCATTGCCTATGCATCACGCTAGCTGAAACTGCATGAGAGGAATTATTCAACACATGATTTGGAGCTTGCAGCCATTGTGTTCGCTCTTAAGTTCTTGAGACATTATTTATATGGGGAGAAGTGCTACATCTATACAGATCATAAGAGTTTGAAGTATTTGGGCACCCAGAAAGAGTTGAATTTGAGACAGAGGAGATGGTTAGAGTTGATAAAAGACTATGATTGTCTGATAGACTATCAGCCAGGGAAAGCTAATGTTGTAGCTAACGCCTTAAGTCACAAGACTATGGCAAGTCTACGGGTTACTCCTTTGTCTTTGGTACATGAGTTAAGATCATTGCATGCCAGCTTAGAGATTAATGATGATGGGCAGATAGCAGTTGCATGGCATGTACAGCCATTGTTGATTGATCAGATCAGAATGGCTGCTCAGAATGATCAGAAGTATCAGAAGCTATTGGAAGAAGTCTGGCAGGGCAAGAAACCAGAATTCTCAATCAGAGATGATGGTCTACTGCTACACCAGGGCAGAATATGTGTTCCTAATGATATTGATTTGAGGCAGATCATTTTGAAAGAAGCACATGAGTCTCCTTTTGCCATGTACCCTGGTGGCACAAAAAATGTATAGAGGACTAAAGGAACACTACTAGTGGATGGGTATGAAGAGAGATGTGGCAGAGTTTGTATCCAAATGCCTAACTTGTCAGCAAGTGAAGGCAGAGCATCAAGTACCCACCGGGTTATTACATCCATTACTAGTACTAGAATAGAAATGGGAGAGAATAACAATGTATTTTGTGATGGGACATCCGAGGACACAAAAGAGTCATGATGCAGTTTGGGTCATTATTGACAGACTGACTAAGTCTGCTCATTTTCTGTGAGTCCTGATGGACTACAGTTTAGAAAGATTGGCCAAGTTGTACATTGATGAGATTGTGAGACTGCATGGAGTGCCAGTATCCATCGTATCAAATAGGGATCCTAGGTTCACTTCTAGATTCTGGGGTAGTCTTCAGAGAGCTCTAGGAACTAGATTGAACTTCAGTATTACATCCCACCCACAGACAGATGGCCAATCTGAGAGGGTAATTCAGATCTTGGAGGACATGCTACGGGCTTATGTGATTAAGTTTGAGGGCAGTTGGGATACACACTTGCCTTTGATTGAGTTTTCTTACAACAACAGCTACCAGTCAAGCATTGGGATGCCTCCATATAAAGCTTTGTATGGCAGAAATTATAGAACCCCATTGTGTTGGGATGATGTGGGTGAAAGAAAGATGATTGGACCCGAAATTATTCAGCAAACTGAAGAGAAAATCAGGGTGATCAGAGATTGACTTAAGACTGCATCAGACCGTCAGAAGTCCTACATTGATTTGAAAAGAAGGGATATTGAGAATGCAGTGGGTGACAAAGTATTCCTCAAGGTTTCCCCTTGGAAGAGGATTATGAGATTCGGCAGAAAGGAGAAACTGAGTCCTCGCTTCATTGGGCCATATGAGGTTCTGGAAAGAGTGGGTCCTTTGGCATATCATTTGGCACTACCTCCAGATTTGGAGAAGATACATAATGTCTTCCATGTGTCTATGTTGAGGAAGTATCGATCAGACCCATCTCATGTACTACCAGTAGAGGAAATTGAAGTGAATCCAAACCTCACATATGAGGAGGAACCCATAGAGATTTTAGCTTATGAGGTGAAGCAGCTACAGATAAGCAGATACCGTTGGTAAAAGTGCTGTGGAACCATCATTCGGGCCAGGAGGCTACTTGGGAACAAGATGAGGACATGAGGAGACAACACCCACAGCTGTTCAGAGATTGATACCAGGTAAAATTTCGAGACGAAATTTATTTTAGGGGGGGGAGAATTGTAACGCCCCCATTTGTATAGCCTGGTATATTTCACTATTCTGATCAGCAGAGTCAGATCGGACAATTAAGGGGATTAGAACCACACTTAAGACAACTAGATAAGTTATAAACACAAATAATTAGTAATTGCCAATTAGTTAAGTATAAATAAGAAGAACAGAACATAAGAAGTTAAACAAGCCGAGAGTCACAATGATGGGTGACCTTCTCGGGAAGGACTGCAAAGTCATTTTAAACTCAAATTTCGAACCGTAAAATGTGACGTCGCGGTCCTTAGGACCATTACGAACACAGTGGAAAAGAGAAAATCACGAAAAAGAACTATTAAGCCAGTCAAATAATTAGGTTAGAGAGCCAGAAGATATATTGAATTATTTGCAAACCGGGTTGAACCGGCGAGGGGCAATTTGGTCAATTGACCCCAAGAGCTGACTCCTGACCTAACTGTCAAATAAAATCGGAGAAAGAAAAATTTCAGAATCGAGAATTAAATTAAAGAACTAATAGAAAAATAAATTAAAAAAAGAAGAGAAAATAAAAAAGGTGTAGGGATATGACATCATGCATGACATCATGCATGATGCCATAAATCCCATAATTAATAATTTGATTAAATGGATTTTTGGGTCTTCCTAAGACATAAAAAGATAAAAGAAAAGAAAAGAAAAAAAAAATAAACAAGGTCATCTTCTTCCCTAGTGTTGCCTCCTCTCTCTCCCCCAAGTTCTCTCTCAAATTTTTCCTCCATGAAAGCTTATTTTTAAGCTTTCTAAACATTAATTCCACCATAAATCCTTTAATTTTCTTGAAGAAAAATTATAAGTAAATCTTGGAAGGAAGATTAGAAGGAGAAGAATTGAAGAAAATTGAGAGGAAGTGAAGATCAAAGACTTCACCTAAGTTTAGTAATGCAAACTTCAAATTTTTAGTTTAATCAGTATGTGTATAGCATCAAGAACATAGAAATAAACTTAAAATGAAAATAAAAATTTATTGAGGGACTAAACTGAATTTCGGCCAGCTTGGATTACTATGCATATGTTTGAGTTTTGATTGAAATTAAATGGTAGGCAAGTTTGTATGGATGTGCTAATGAGATTGGTATGCTTAAATGTGGTTAAATGCAACAAGTTAGAAAATTAGGGTTTTGAGACACTTAGGGTTAGAGACAAAAATGTGAGAAACTTGTAAATGGTGTCTTTAACCAAATGTGAAGTGAGAAATGGTCTTTTGTGACCTAATTAAGTGTGTTAGAAGTGTTTGAATCAAAGCCAAATTCGGATTGAGTGTGGTCATGCTGCTGACAGCATGACCAGGTTATCTTTGAAGGACCAAAAATGAAATTTTACAGGTCCAATTGGTATGAGACCAATTGGGAATGAAAATAGACACTAAATGACACAATTTTCATTTAGGAAACATGCTCAAAAAGTGACCAAAACCTAGTGAACAAATTGACCAAAGTTGGAAAATTGCTGTCTGCCCTGTACAAACTGACCAAATGAACAGTGTTTGTTCATTTGGTCATAACTTGCGATAGGCAGGTCTAAATGATCTGAAATTTTACCAGTGGTTAGATGAGATATAGACCTAAAACTTTCATGGAGAACACAAACCCAAATTATGCCATTAACCAAGTCATTTGGCCACTCCAAGTTGGTGACCCAAAACTGCCAGTACCAAAAATTGCCCAGAATTCTGGGTTGAATCCAATCCGGCAGCCATGGTTCAAATGGCTATAACTTGAGCTACAAAACTCCAATTGGGATGATTCAAAAAGAAGAATAAACTTAAGACATTAGGAAACATTTTCTATGAAGAAAGTTTTGCCAAATTCTAACCGTAAAGTGACCAATGGAACAGTACAACCTAAGGCACCAAAACTGAAAATTGGCAATTTTGCCTAAAAGACTTAAGTTTTGAGAAAATGACAAAAACCAACAAGTTTGATGACCAAAATGTGGTATGTGGGTAAAGTTGGAGTTCCCATACCTATTAAGCCTTAGAAAGTTAACAATTTAACTTGAATAGTGTAGTAAATAGTAACCCGAAACATAAAAATTTCAAGAACGTCGAGTTTAACAGATATAAGTGAAATTGAAATTGAATTTATTTTTGGATTTATGCTAAGTTATGGTACTGAAACACTGTGAAACTGTGTGTTTCAGCTGAAAAAGACTTGGAAGATCTGAGAGACTGAGTCAAGGCCTAAAGGCGACTCACGTCAGGTCTGTGCACAATAATTCTTATTTAAATATTTTATTCTCAAAAATTTGACTTCTGTAATTAATTGTGTATTGTGTTGCCATTTTATGATCGTAAATATGACTTTGAAAATTGATCAGATTTCTCACAAATTATTTGATTAAATTGTTTTGAATTGATTTTATATTCACACTTAGCATGACAGTGCCTTATTATTACTCCTCTTTACCAGTTGAGGTTGTAGATCAGATGAGTACTCATTAGCTAGCTAGCCACCTCCCTCATTGATTTCGATTAGTGGGGTTGTAGATTGCTTTGTCGTGGTGTACAACACGACATTGATCGGAAATTTTGTATCATGGCTTAAGTTGTGTATGACTTGACAACACTGTATTTATTAAATTATTTGACTAAATTGTGTTATTATGAGTTTTGATAATTTGTGAAATGTGATTGAGAAATATTTAAATTGTGTTTTATTAATGAATGATTTATGTATTATATTTCAAATTTTTATTGTGCACCACTGAGTATTTTTATACTCAGCAATAGCTTATTTTGCTGTCGCAGATAAGAGCAAAGAGAAAGCAGCAGAGTAAGCTTCTACTGATATTGAAGACTCCACTGATATTTTTGTACGGGTAATATTTTATACCCTTGTAGTTATTTTGATGTAAATATTACCATGTTTTATATATCAATGTAAAGTTGAGTAGTTGTATAATAAATTGTAATAATATTATTTTTAGAACTTCTTTTTGTAAATTAAGATTTGTACTTGTGAATTTCATACTTTATGCATTGTGAATGAAGTAATGAAATATTTTGAGATGATAAACTTTGATTGGATTGTGAAATTATTTTGAAGTGGATTGAATTGAGTTGACTTAAGATTATTTGGAGGTTGGGAATTGTGAAAAATTTATTGGAAGTGTTTTTCTCAGATATTTGAATAACTGTTTTCTCAAAATACAAACGGAACTCTGTCAAAATTTTTATAAAATTTGCGGCAAAATTAAAATGGACAAAAATTTTTACTAGTTTATAAGCTTTGAATAAATTATTTTAATTCCTACCAAAATGCTTACCACTTCCAAAATATAAGAAAATAGTTTTAAAATCCCTTGTAGTGTACTTAATGAATTATCGTTAGGTAAAGTTTGATAGTTTAGTAGGTATTCTACGAGAACATGTCATGCCTTACAGAGGGGTAAGGTGTGACAGCTTAAGTTTAGGGGCGGCCATTGAAATTTATCGCTTATTTGTTTGGACTTTGATAAAAGGTTGATATACTTAATTGAAGTTATTTCCAAATAGAAATACCATGGCACGTGAAAGTACAATCATCCCATAATAGAAGTGCATTTCGGTGATCTTAAACGTCCGTTTCAAAAGAGATATGGTTCAGATTTAGGGGGTGTTTGGTTTACTTGTTGGGTACAGCTGATAGCTGATAAATGCCCAAACAATAAATTATTGTGTTTGGCAAGCTTAAAAAAATAGAGCTGATAGCTGATGGGCAACTGATATGATACCCATCTGCTGCAGTTTGTATAGCTCTATTTTTAGAGCTGTTTCTTATCAGCTGATAGCTAATTTTATTTTATTTTTTATTTTGACCATATTATCCTTTTTTATTTAACTTGAAAATTAATATTATTAATGTTTTTATTTGTAATTTTAATATTTTAATTAACGTATTTTAACTTTGTTAAAATATTTTTTTATTAATAACATAAAATATAAAATATTTATTTATATCTAAAAACTTAAAATTAATTATAAATTTTTCTATTAACAATAATATTTTTTTTATTATTTTATCTATATTTTTAAAATTATTTAATTATCTTAAAAAAAATTATTTTATTATTTCAATAATAAAATAAATAATATAATATAATAAATTAATAATTATATATTTATTTAAATAATATAATATATGTAACACCCCTATTTGTATAGCCTGATATATTTCACTGTTCCGGTGACCGGTGTTGGTCCGGACAATTAAGGGGATTAGAACCATACTTAAGACAACTAGAGAAACCATAAACACAAATAATTAGAAATGTTCAATTAGTTAAGTATAAATAAGAAAAACAGAACATAAGAAGTTAAACGAGCCGAGAGTCACAACGATGGGTGACCTCCTTGGGAACGACTGCGAAGTCGTTTTAAACTCAAATTTCGAACCGTAAAATATGACGCGGCAGTCCTTAGGACCCTTATGAACACAGTGGAAAAGAGAAAATCACGAAAAAAAACTATTAAGCCAGTCAAATAATTCGGTCAGGGAGCCAGAAGAAATATGGAATTATTTTCAAACTGGGATGAACCGGCGGGGGCAATTTGATCAATTGACCCCGAGAGCTGACTCCTGACCTAACTGTCAAATAAAATAGGAGAAAAGAAAATTTCGGAATCGAGAATTAAATTAAAGAACTAATAGAAAAAAAAAGAAAAAAAAAAGAGGAAAATGAAAAAGTAAAAAGGTGATGACATCATGCATGACCCATGCTTGATGCCATAAAAATTAATTAATTTATTTATTAATTTAGATTTTATGGTCTTCCATAAGCCAAAATTTATAAAAGAAAAGAAAAGAAAAAAAAAATAATAGAAAGCTCTTCTTCTTCCCTTTGCCGCCTCACTTCCTCCCTAGGTCCTCCATGAAAGTTCTTCATTTAAGCTTACACTTAAGCTTAATTTTCCTTACTCAACCTTAATAACCCTCATAAAAACCTCACTAGAGCTTGTTATTGCTACTTAAGAAGAAGATTACAAGAAGAAAGAATAACAAAAGATAGAGATTTGAAGATCTAAGAAAGGTTAGTGTGCTAACTTACAATATATTACTTTAAATGCATATTTAGTTGTTGAAATGAGCTTAGAAACTAATGAAATAAAATAAAAATATGGGGGAGGACCAAACTGAAATTTTGGCCAGGTTGAAGAGGAGTATGATTTTGTATGGTTTGATGGATTTGAATGAATTTAAAAACCTTATTTAGTTGAATGGTTAAGATTGAAATGCTTAAATGTGATTGAATGCAACAATTTAGTGTGATTAGGGTTTGGAGGCCTAGGGTTTTGAGGCAAAAATTTGGAGAAGTGAGTAAATGACGTGTTTGACCTATTGTGAAGTGAAAAAATGGTCAATTGTGACCAAATGAGTTGTGTTGGAATGATAGGAATGAAAGCTAAATTCGGAGGGTGTATGCAGCATGACCAAGTCAACTTTGAAGGATCAAAAATGAAATTTTACAAGTCCAATTGATATGGCACCAATTGAGGATGAAAATAGACACAAAATGACACAATTTTCATTTAGGAACCATGCCCAAAAAGTGACCAAAACCTAGTGAACAAATTGACCAAAGTTGAATAAGTGCGATGCACTTGCAGATACAACTGATCAAATAAACAGTGTTTGTTCATTTGGTCATAACTCGAGCTAGGCAGGTCCAAATGACCTGAAATTTTACCAGTGATTAGATGAGATATAGATCTAAAACTTTCATGAAGAACACAAGTCCAAATCCAGCAACCAAGCCATTTGGCTACCCCAAGTTGGTGACTCAAATCTGCCAGCACCAAAATTTGCCCAGAAAATCTGGGTTGTGTCTAACCTGGCAGCCCTGGTTCAAATGGCTATAACTTGAGCTACAAAACTCCAATAGGGGTGATCCAAAAATGAGAATAAACTTAAGACAATAAGAAACATTTTCTATGAAGGAAGTTTTATCAAATTCCAACAGTAGATTGACCAATGGAACAGTGCAATTAGGGACACTAAAACTGAAATTTTGATAATTTTGCCAAAAGAACTTAAGCTTTGAGAAAATGACCAAAACCAACAAATTTAATGACCAAAATGTAGTATGTGGGTGAAGTTGGAGTTCCCATACCTATTAAGCCTTAAAAAGTCAACAATTTGACTTGAATAGTATAGTGAATAGTAACCCGAAACACAAAAACTTTGAGAACGTCGAAATTAGCACATTAAAGCTAGGTAGAAATGAAGTGAAATTTATTTTTGGATTTACGCTAAGTTATGGTACTGAAACACTGTGAAATTGTGTATTTCAGCTGAACAAGACTTGGAAGCTCTGAGAGACTGAGTCAAGGCATAGAGGCGACTCACGTCAGGTCTGTGCACAGTAATTGTTGTTTAAATATATGATTCTTGAAAATTTGATTTTCTTTGAGTTAATTATGAATTGTGTTGCCACTTATGATTATGAATATGACTTTGAAAATTTACCAGATTTCTAGTAAATTATTTGAATAAATTGTTTTGAATTGATTTTATATTCACACTTAGCATGACAGTATCACATTATTCCTCCTCCATTTATGGGGTTGAGATCGTTTATTTTCCTCCCTCTCTGGCTTGCCAGTTGAGGTTGAGATCGGATGAGTGCTCATTAGCTAGCTAGCCACCTCCCTCATTGATTTCGATTAATGGGGTTGTAGATTGCTTTGTCGTGGTGTACAACACGGCATTGATCAGAAATTTTGTGTCATGGCTTAAGTTGTGTATGACTTTGGCAACACTGTGTTTATGAAATTGTTTGACTAAATTGTGCTATTATGAGCTTTGATAATTTGAGAAATATTTGAATTGTGTTTCACCAATGAATGATTTATGTATTGCATTTTAAATTTTTATTGTGTACCACTGAGTATTTTTATACTCAGCGATAACTTATTTTGCTATTGCAGATAAGAGTAAGGAGAGAGCAGCAGAGTGAGTTGCTATTGAATTGAGGCCTCCACTGATCTTTTTGTACGGGTATTATTTTATACCTTTGTAGTTAATTTTGATGTAAATATAGTAATGTTGTATGTATCAATGTAAGTTGAGCAGTTGTAAATAAATTGTAATCATATTATTTTTGGATTTTCTTCTGTAAATTAATAATTGTACATGTGAATTTCATATTTTATGCCTTGTGAATGGAGTTGTTAAATATTTTGAGATGATAAATTTTGATTTGGATTGTGGAATTACCTTGAAGTGATTTGAATTGAGTTTATTGAGATTTATTGGAGGTTGGGAGTTGCGAAAATTTTTTGGAAGTGTTTTTCTCAGGTATTTGAAAAATTGTTTTCTCTAATTACAAACGGAACTCTGTCAAAATTTTTATAAAATTTGCGGTAAAATTTAAATGGACAAAAATTTTTACTAGTATTTAAACTTTGAATAAATGGTTTTAATTTCTACCAAAATGCTCACCACTTTCAAAATGTAAGAAAATTGTTTTAAAATCCCTTGTAAGGTACTTAATGAGTTATCGGTAGGTGAAGTTCGGTAGTTCATTAAGTATGCTACGGGATCATGTTATGCCTTACAGAGGGGTAAGGTGTGACATGTTTTAGTGGTATCAGAGCATGGTTTTTCAATAAACTTTGACTATATGTATGGACATTTTATTGATAAGTACAACTGCTTAAGTGTCTTTAATTGATACATATGACATATTTACATCATGAATATGCACTAATGGAGGTCAACCTCCTTGTGTTTGATCTCAAGAAGTAGAAAATTTGGGAAAACGGAATGGAAGGAGGAGATCATTCTGAAGAACAATCTGTTGAGACTGAGGTTCAAGGGGAAGCCCCAGCACTCCAGAACGTGAGTGGGTCAGCCACTCTAGCTCCTGCACCAGCACCACAGTTTCCTGCTCAATTTGTGCAGCAGATGGCTGCGTTCTTCCAGCAAATGGCGGGTAATGTGCCACCCCAAGCTCAAATGCCAGTACCTGTAACACAACCACAGTCCTCAGCTCGGCAGTATGAAAAATTGATGAAATTTGGGGCCACCGAGTTTAAAGGCACTGTGGATCCACTGGAGGCAGAACAGTGGTTGGAAAGAATGGAACGAGTTTTCAGAAAACTGCAGTGTACGGAAGAGATGAAGTTCGAGTATTCTGTTTCCTTGTTACAAGGGGATGCATATGAATAGTGGAAGACCATCCCCCACAGCCTGGTTGAGCCACCTATGCTGACATGGACAGACTTCCTGAGGGAGTTTAGGCAAAAATGGGTTCCTGATGCTTATGTGGATATGAAGTTACAAGAATTCTTGAGTTTGAAACTCGGGGACAGAACCATAGCAGAATATGAGAGAGACTTCTCAAGGCTAAGCCACTATGCTGGAAGCTTAGTCTCCACCCCCAGAAACCGATGTAAGAGGTTTTAGTCCGGATTAAGGCCGAATTTGAGAATGCAAGTCGTGGGTTTTCGACATCAAAATTTTGCTGAATTGATCTCACAAGCCCTGGAACTGGAAAGGATAGAATCAGAAGGGGCAGTGAAGAAGGGTACTCAAGAGAAAGAAAAGACTGAAAAGACTACGGGACAAGCATCTGAGAGCGACTTTGGAAAGAGGAAACAGTTTGGGGGATCCAGCTCCCGTAGATCCGGCAGAGGTAGATTTTCTGGCCAAAGACCACCCCGGTCTGGTCAGCAGACCCAACAGACACCCCGAGGAGCTCTATCTGTCCGGTAGTGTGAAACTTGTGGTAGAACTCATGGTGGGGTTTGTTTCAGAGCTACTGGTGCATGTTTTAACTGTGGAGGGAGCAGACATTCCGCTAAGAATTGCACTAGTCCGCGCCGGTCTGGATCTTTTGCTACATCTAAAGGATCAGCCCAAGTTTCTGCACCTAGAGGATCACAACCAGCTGCTAGAGGTAGAGGCAGAGGTAGGGGTCCTGGTAACACTCCTGGAAGTCAAAGCACTGTTAACCAGCCAGTACCCAGTGGCGCACCAGTCAGAGTGTATACCATGCGTTAGAGGGAAGAAGCTGAAACATCAGACGTTGTAGCTGGTAATTTTTCCATCCTTGACCAAGATGTACATGTGTTATTTGATCCTGGCTCCACACATTCGTATGTTAATGCCAGTGTGATGTGTTATATGCTATTCAGAGTGTACCAATAGACTATGATGTGCTAGTAACTAGTCCATTAGGCCAGGAAGTCAGGGTAAATAGGCTATATAGGGGCTGTCCTTTGGTGATCCAATGACACACTTTTCTGTCTGATTTAATTGAAATGCCCTTCAGAGATTATGACATTATCTTGGGCATGGATTGGTTAGCCAGGCATCATGCGATGATTGATCGTATCAAGAAAACGATCACTTTTGGTCTTCCTCGGTATGGTGATGTGGTAATACATGGGGAGAGGCGATTATTGCCTTCAAACATCATTTCATTTGACCGCCGTAAAAATGATTAGAAAAGGGTGTGAGGCGTACTTGGCACATGTGATAGACACCCAAGTGGAGAGTCCAGCACTGAGGGACATTCCTACTGTATGTGACTTTCCGGATGTATTTCCTGAAGAATTGCCAGGATTACCTCTAGAAAGAGAAGTGCAGTTTGAAATTGATGTTATGCCTGGTGTGGACCTAATCTCCATAACACCATACAGAATGACACCAGCAGAACTAAAAGAATTGAAAGTGCAGTTGCAAGAACTGCTTGATAAGGGCTTCATTCGCCCTAGTGTGTCACCTTGGGGAGCGCTGGTGTTATTTGTAAAGAAGAAGGATGGCACTTTCCGGTTATGCATTGACTATCAGCAGTTGAATAAGGTGACAATAAAGAACAGATACCCATTGCCCCGCATTGATGACTTATTTGATCAGTTGAGAGGTGCAACTGTGTTCTCCAAAATTGACCTGAGATCAGGCTATTATCAGCTGAAAGTACAAGAGCAGAGTATACCTAAAACTGTCTTCAGAACCCGCTATGGCCATTATGAGTTCTTGGTCATGCCATTCGGGTTAACTAATGCTCCGGCTGCTTTTATGGATCTAATGAACACTATCTTCAGACCATACCTCGACCAGTTTGTTGTGGTATTCATAGATGATATATTGGTCTATTCAAGGAATGCAGAAGAGCATGACAGACATCTGCGGATTGTACTGCAGACTTTGAGAGAGAAACAACTATATGCCAAATTGTCGAAGTGTGAATTTTGGCTGAAGGAGATATCTTTCTTGGGGCATGTAGTATCAGAAGAGGGCATTAAGGTAGATCCAAGTAAGATTGAAGCTGTCCTTAATTGGAAGCCACCCAGAAATGTTACAGAGATTCGCAGTCAAGGGTTAATGGATACCGTCGATTTGTGAAGGGATTCTCCATGTTGGCATCTCCATTGACCAAGCTACTTAGAAAGGATGTGAAATTTCAGTGGATGGACAAATGCCAGCAAAGTTTTGATGAATTGAAGAGATGCTTGACAGAGGCTCCAGTCCTGACTTTACCTACACCGGGTAAAGAATATACAGTTTACAGCGATGCTTCTCACAATGGATTAGGTTGTGTGTTGATGCAAGATCGAAATGTGATTACCTATGCATCACGCCAGCTGAAACCGCATAAGAGGAATTATCCGACACATGACTTGGAGCTTGCAGCCATTGTGTTTGCTCTTAAGATCTAGAGACATTATTTGTATGGGGAGAAGTGCTACATCTACACAGATCATAAGAGTTTAAAGTATTTGGGCACCCAGAAAGAGTTGAATTTGAGACAGAGGAGATGGTTAGAGTTGATAAAAGACTATGATTGCCTGATAGACTATCAGCCAAGGAAAGCTAATGTTGTGGTTAACGCCCTAAGTCGTAAGACTATGGCAAGTCTACAGGTTACTCCTTTGTCTTTGGTACATGAGTTGAGATCATTACATGCCAGTTTAGAGATTAATGATGAGGGGCAGACAGCAGTTGCATGGTATGTACAGCCAGTGTTAATTGATCAGATCAGAATGGCTGCTCAGAATGATGAAAGGTATCATAAGCTGTTGGAAGAAGTCCGGCAGGGCAAGAAACCAGAGTTCTCAATCAGAGATGATGGTTTACTGCTACACCAGGGTAGAATGTGTGTTCCTAATGATGTTGATTTGAGGCAGATCATTTTGAAGGAAACACATGAGTCTCCTTTTGCTATGCACCCTGGTGGTACAAAAATGTATAGAGGGCTAAAGGAGCATTACTGGTGGATGGGTATGAAGAGAGATGTGGCAGAGTTTGTATCCAAATGCCTAACTTGTCAGCAAGTAAAGGCAGAGCATCAAGTACCCACTGGGTTGTTACATCCACTACCAGTGCCAAAATGGAAATGGGAAAGAATAACTATGGACTTTGTGATGGGACTTCCAAAGACACAGAAGAGTCATGATGCAGTATGGGTCATTGTCGACAGACTGACTAAGTCTGCTCATTTTCTGTCAATCCGAATGGACTACAGTTTAGACAGATTGGCCAGGTTGTACATCGATGAGATTGTGAGACTTCATGGAGTGCCAATATCCATTGTATCAGACAGAGATCCTAGGTTCACTTCTAGATTCTGGGGTAGTCTTCAGAGAGCCCTAGGAACTAGATTGAACTTCAGTACGGCATTCCACCCACAGACAGATGGCCAGTCTGAGAGGGTAATTCAGATCTTAGAGGACATGCTACGGGCTTGTGTGATTGAATTTGAGGGTAGTTGGGATACACACTTGCCTTTGATTGAGTTTGCTTACACCAACATCTAACAATCAAGCATTGGGATGCCTCCATATGAAGCTTTGTATGGCAAAAAATGTAGAACCCCGTTGTGTTGGGATGACGTGGGCAAAAGAAAGATGATTGGACCTGAAATTGTTCAGCAAACTGAGGAGAAGATCAGGGTAATTAGAGATCGACTTAAAACTGCATCAGACCGTCAGAAGTCCTATATTGATTTGAAAAGAAGGGATATTAAATATGTAGTGGGTGAGAAAGTTTTCCTCAAGGTTTCTCCTTGGAAGAGGATTATGAGATTTGGCAGGAAGGGGAAACTAAGTCCTCGCTTTATTGGGCCATATGAGGTAATGGAAAGAGTGGGTCCTTTGGCTTATCGTTTGGCACTACCTCCAGAGTTGGAGAAGATACATAACGTCTTCCATGAGTCTATGTTGAGGAAGTATCGATCAGACCCATCTCATGTACTACCAGTAGAAGAAATTGAAGTGAATCCAAACCTCACATATAAAGAAGAACCCATAAAGATTCTGGCTTATGAGGTGAAGCAGCTACGAAACAAGCAGATACCATTGGTAAAAGTGCTGTGGAACCATCATTCGGGCCAGGAGGCTACTTGGGAACGAGAGGAGGACATGAGGAGACAACACCCACAGCTGTTCAGAGATTGGTACCAGGTAAAATTTCGAGACGAAATTTATTTAAGGGGGGGAGAATTGTAACACCCTTATTTGTATAGCCTGGTATATTTCACTGTTCCGGTGATCGGTGTTGGTCCGGACAATTAAGGGGATTAGAACCATACTTAAGACAACTAGAGAAACCATAAACACAAATAATTAGTAATGTTAAATTAGTTAAGTATAAATAATAAAAACAGAACATAAGAAGTTAAACGAGCCGAGAGTCATAGCGATGGGTGACCTCCCTGGGAACGACTGCGAAGTCATTTTAAACTCAAATTTCGAACCGTAAAATGTGACGCTACGGTCCTTAGGACCCTTATAAACATAGTGGAAAAGAGAAAATCACGAAAAAGAACTGTTAAGCCAGTCAAATAATTCGATCAGGGAGCTAGAAGAAATATGGAATTATTTGCAAACCGGAATGAACCGGCAAGGGGCAATTTAGTCAATTGACCCCGAGAGCTGACTCCTGACCTAACTGTCAAATAAAATCGGAGAAAAGAAAATTTCAGAATCGAGAATTGAATTAAAGAACTAATAGAAAAAAAAAGAAAAAAAAAAAGAGGAAAATGAAAAAGTAAAAAGGTGATGACATCATGCATGACCTCATGCATAATGCCATAAAAATTAATTAATTTATTTATTAATTTAGATTTTGTGGTCTTCCATAAGCCAAATTTATAAAAGAAAAGAAAAGAAAAAATAATAATAGAAAGCTCTTCTTCTTCCCTTTGCCGCCTCACTTCCTCCCTAGGTCATCCATGAAAGTTCTTCATTTAAGCTTACACTTAAGCTTAATTTTCCTTACTCAACCTTAATAACCCTCATAAAAACCTCACTAGAGCTTGTTATTGCTACTTAAGAAGAAGATTACAAGAAGAAAAAAGAACAAAAGATAGAGATTTGAAGATCTAAGAAAGGTTAGTGTGCTAACTTACAATATATTACTTTAAATACATATTTAGTTGATGAAATGAGCTTAGAAACTAATGAAATAAAATAAAAATATGGGGGAGGACCAAACTAAAATTTTGGCCAGGTTGAAGAGGAGTATGATTTTGTATGGTTTGATGGATTTGAATGAGTTTAAAAACCTTATTTAGTTGAATGGTTAAGATTGAAATGCTTAAATGTGATTGAATGCAACAATTTAGTGTGATTAGGGTTTGGAGGCCTAGGGTTTTGAGGCAAAAATTTGGAGAAGTAACTAAATGATGTGTTTGAACTATTGTGAAGTGAAAAAAATGGTCAATTGTGACCAAATGAGTTGTATTGGAATGGTAGGAATGAAAGCTAAATTCGGAGGGTGTATGGTCATGCTGCTAGCAGCATGACCAAGTCAACTTTGAAGGATCAAAAATGAAATTTTACAAGTCCAATTGATATGGCACCAATTGAGGATGAAAATAGACACAAAATGACACAATTTTCATTTAGGAACCATGCCCAAAAAGTGACTAAAACCTAGTGAACAAATTGACCAAAGTTAGATAAGTGCAGTCTGCCACTGTACAAACTGACTAAATGAACAGTATTTGTTCATTTGGTAATAACTCGAGTTAGGAAGGTCCAAATAACCTGAAATTTTACCAGTGGTTAGATAAGATATAGACCTAAAACTTTCATGAAGAATATAAGTCCAAATTCTGCCAGCAACCAAGCCATTTGGCCACCCCAAGTTGGTGACTCAAATCTGTCAGCACTAAAATTTGCTCAGAAAATCTGGGTTGTGTCTAACCCGGCAGCCTTGGTTCAAATAGCCATAACTTGAGCTACAAAACTCCAATTGGGGTGATCCAAAAATGAGAATAAACTTAAGACAATAAGGAACATTTTCTATGAAGAAAGTTTTATCAAATTCCAACAGTAGATTAACCAATGGAACAGTGCAATTAGGGACACCAAAACTGAAAATTTCATAATTTTGCCAAAATGACTTAAACTTTGAGAAAATGACCAAAACCAACAAATTTAATGACCAAAATGTGGTATGTGGGTGAAGTTGGAGTTTCCATACCTATTAAGCATTAAAAAGTTAACAATTTGACTTGAATAGTGTAGTGAATAGTAATCCAAAACACAAAACTTCGAGAACGTCGAAATTAGCACATTAAAGCTAGGTAAAAATGAAGTAAAATTTATTTTGGGATTTATGCTAAGTTATGGTACTGAAACACTGTGAAATTGTGTGTTTCAGCTGAACAAGACTTGGAAGCTATGAGAGACTGAGTCAAGGCCTAGAGGCGACTCACGTCAGGTCTGTGCACAGTAATTGTTGTTTAAATATGTGATTCTTGAAAATTTGATTTTCTTTGAGTTATTTATGAATTGTGTTGCCACTTATGATTGTGAATATGACTTTGAAAATTTACCAGATTTCCAGTAATTATTTGAATAAATTGTTTTGAATTGATTTTATATTCACACTTCGCATGACAGTATCACATTATTCCTCCTCCATTTATAGGGTTGAGATCGTTTATTTTCCTCCCTCTCTGGCTTGCCAGTTGAGGTTGAGATCGGATGAGTAATCATTAGCTAGCTAGCCACCTCCCTCATTGATTTCGATTAATGGGGTTGTAGATTGCTTTGTCGTGGTGTACAACACGGCATTGATCGAAAATTTTGTGTCATGACTTAAGTTGTGTATGACTTTGGCAACACTGTGTTTATGAAATTATTCGACTAAATTGTGTTATTATGAGCTTTGATAATTTGAGAAATTTTTAAATTGTGTTTCACCAATGAATGATTTATGTATTGCATTTTAAATTTTAATTGTGCACCACTGAGTATTTTTATACTCAGCGATAGCTTATTTTGCTGTCGCAGATAAGAGCAAGGAGAAAGCAGCAGAGTGAGCTGCTATTGAATTGAGGCCTCCACTAATCTTTTTGTACGGGTATTATTTTAAACCCTTGTAGTTAATTTTGATGTAAATATAGTAATGTTGTGTGTATCAATATAAGTTAAGCAGTTGTAAATAAATTGTCATCATATTATTTTTGGATTTCCTTCTGTAATTTAATAATTGTACATGTAAATTTCATATTTTATGCCTTGTGAATGGAGTTGTTAAATATTTTGAGATGATAAATTTTGATTTGGATTGTGTAATTACCTTGAAGTGATTTGAATTGAGTTGATTGAGATTTATTGGAGGTTGGGAGTTGCGAAAAATTTTTGAAAGTGTTTTTCTCAGGTATTTAAAAAATTGTTTTATCTAATTACAAACAGAACTCTGTCAAAATTTTTATAAAATTTACGGCAAAATTTAAATGGACAAAAATTTTTACTAGTATTTAAACTTTGAATAAATGATTTTAATTCCTATCAAAATGCTTACCACTTTCAAAATGTAAGAAAATTGTTTTAAAATCCCTTGTAAGGTACTTAATTATCGGTAGGTGAAGTTCGGTAGTTCATTAAATATACTACGGGATCATGTTATGCCTTACAGAAGCGTAAGGTGTGACAATATATTAATTTAATAATTATATATTTAATTTAATAATTAAATAAATAATATAATATAATAAATTTATAATTTATATTTATTTAAAAATTAAATAAATTATATAATATATATTTTTATTAATTATTTCACATATCAATAATAATAACTAAATATAATTTTATTAAACACTTAATATAAAACAGTAGTCATCTACTATCCTTTATCAATTATTAGCTATCATTAACGGCTACAACGGCTATCAAATTTACCTAACTTATAGAATGGCATCCTTCAGCTGATGGAAATTTTGAATTTCAAATCATCTTTGGTTTCAAAAAATCCTTAATGCTTACCATCAATAGGAAAATCCTTAACACCCGTTCTTCTAACGGTCCATTTATCCTTAAACGGCTCTCTCTCTCTCAATCGTTTTGCATAAAATTCTGAACTTATTTCTCGTATTTTCCTGGAAACAAACTCAATTTTCTCGAGAAAATTTACATTCGTGCTCCTGAGAAAGGAAATTTGACCGGAAGTACTTTGCCGCATCTCTCTTTATTGCTCAGGTTTATCCTCAGATCTCCGCTTACATTTCTATTCAAGTTTTCTTGTTTTTGTTGATTTTCTCGTTTCGTTGCCGAAAAAATGCTGCAAACAGGAAGAAAAAGTAAATCAAGTCAATTTCATTTGTCTGTTGGAATTCTGAGACTATAAAATTTTGCACCTAACTTTAAATTCTTCTCTCTTCCTGGATTATGTTATTGTCGTTATTCAAGCAGAAGTAGTTATTGCTTGCTACTGGTTTATGATTTGAATTATGTGGTTGAGCTGGAATCGATGGTATATGCTTCATTGCCAGCAACTGAAATCGGGAAACCAGCTTTGTGCTTAAAAGTTTGAAATTGTTTGTACCAACATTTAGTAATTCATTAAATTAAAGGCACTAGTCTTCTAGCATCGTTAGAACCACAAGCCATGAAACCTAATTTTGAGTTTCTGGGCACAAAACGGCTACCAAGAAAGAAAAATGGCACTCTCCATTTGGAAGGAAAAAAAATAAAATGTATTTCTTCTTCTTTTTTATCAAATGTTTTCTGTGTTGGGGGAAAAGGCACCAGCACCCATCTGTCTACTGTTTGATTTGCTGTTTACTAAATGTTGATTCAAATCTAGTCAATGTGGATCTGTACTTATCCCTTTTCTATTTTATAGGAATTAACCCTATCTTTTTCTTTTTTGTTGGGCAGGCACAGTTTCTATTAACATGTCTAATCTTCAGAATGATCCACTTCTGCAAGTGGAAACGACCTGTGGATCCCTTCTTTATGAGTTGCAGGTTTATAGAACTTTAAGATTAAAGATACAATATAGTATTTTCCTTATTGCAGATGCTTAACTATATATTCTTTTTAAATTCTATCATGAAAATAAGATTATTTGGGATGAGGTTGGGGAGTTGGATGCTGATAGAGATAAAATGCTGCTTGAGCTTGAACAAGAATGTCTTGAAGTATACAGAAGGAAGGTGGATCAGGCAAACAGAAATAGAGCTCAGTTAAGGCAAGCAATTGCTGATTCTGAAGCTGAACTTGCAGCTATCTGTTCTGCGATGGGAGAGCGACCTGTACATATTAGGCAGGTTAGAAATACAATGAAGTAATACTGAGCTTTTTGTTTTATTTTTTCCTTTAGTAGTTATACTTATATAAGTTACTAATGTGGTTTATTTCCAACTATGGTTATGTATCATGGTTGCTCAAACCATTATGAAGTAGAATTTTAATTTTCAAATTTCTTACTTCACATTTAGAAATGATTGAATTACCATAGTCATGTAATAGTAGTATTAACAAAAATCCATTGGCAGAAATTTGTATGGAAATGGAGTTAATTATATAGAGGCATTTGGAACAAATAAATTCCATATATTTTTTTATGGAATTCATATGTGTGTGTGTGTGTATCAAACATGCAATTCATTCATCAATAAATTCTATTATGAAATTCATTTGCATATGAAATTTTTTTTTTTCATTTGGTTACAAACACAATATTAATGCATAACATTGTAAACCATTTGGTGCAAAAAGTTGAAGGGTTTGGTCCTAAAGCTTTTTAGATAAATAACTGTTTCTTTTAAAGCAACATTTTATAAAGATTTGAAGATTACATCTTTTGATACAGACTAAAATTACCTAGGAATTGGTCTCTCTCTCTCTCTCTCTCTCTCTCTCTCTCTAAGTTTGTATTATTTCAGGCTGATAAAAATGCTGGAAGCTTGAAAGAAGAACTTCAAAGAATTCTTCCACAACTTGAGGACATGAGGAAGAGGAAGTTAGACAGAAGAAATCAGTTCGTTGAAGTTTTAGACGAAATACAGCAGATCTCAAATGAGATATATGGATCTGCTGCTCATATATTTGTTGATGAAACTGATCTCTCATTGAAAAAACTTGAAGAGTTGCACAGACAGCTGCACGCACTTCAGAAAGAGAAGGTTTGAGACTGTTTGCTTTCTCCTTCTCGTTCTAATTTTATTTATTGCCTGTTAATATTACTGATGGTTTCTCTAAATATTACTGATTGTTTCCTTTCTCTTTGCAGAGTGATCGCTTGAAAAAGGTTCAGGAGCATCTAGATACTTTAAACTCACTTTGCGTAGTGCTTGGTATGGATTTCAAGCACACAGTTACCAAGATTCATCCAAGTTTTTGTGATACTGAAGGATCAAGGAGCATAAATACTGATACAATTCAGCATTTGGCTACTGCAATACTTAAATTGCGAGAGATCAAAATACAGAGAATGCAGAAGGTAATAGTTCTGTAAATTTTGTCTACTTTTCATCCAAGAAGTTTTGGTATTTATCAACAGTGTGCTTTGAGTCATGACAGCTCCAAGATCTTGCAACTACAATGTTGGAGCTATGGAATTTGATGGATACTCCAATTGAAGAGCAGCAAATGTTCCAGAATGTTACATGTAACATAGCAGCTTCAGAACATGAAATAACTGAACCAAACACTTTATCTGTGGACTTCATCAATTATGTGGGTAGAAAATATTTAGGAGCTATTTTTTGTTAGTATGACAGTTGCTTTGAATTCTTGTAAAAATGTAGATATTAAATCTTACAATATTTTAAATTGCAGGTTGAGGCAGAAGTCTGTCGGTTAGAAGAGTTGAAATCAAGCAAGATGAAAGATCTTGTTCTGAAGAAGAGGTCAGAGCTGGAAGAGGTCTGCAGAAAGACTCATATGGCACCAGAAGAAGATACTGCAATGGAGTATGCCATAGAAGCCATAGGGTCTGGTATTTGTCTTTAATCTTGATGGTATTATATCATTGTAACTTCTAATCATTGTAGCACTGTAGCATTTATTGTCTATATTGTTGCAGCAGATAATGTGGACCCTGCAAGTGTCCTTGAGCAGATTGAACTTCAAATAGCTAAAGTTAAGGAAGAAGCTTTTTGCCGGAAGGAAATCCTTGAAAAGATTGAGAAATGGTTGGCTGCATGTGATGAGGAGTGCTGGCTTGAGGGGTATAACAGGGTTAAGTGTCCAAATCATTTCTTTATACATTTACTTTATCTTTCTTAAGTTTACAGCTTAATTTTCACTTGGTGGAATTGTACAGGATGAGAACCGATACAATGCTGGTAGAGGAACTCATCTTACTCTTAAACGTGCAGAAAAAGCTCGTTCTTTGGTTAATAAGCTTCCAGGTATATGCCCTTCCTACTGTTGACAAATGTGATAGGCAGATAGCATCACCTGAATTCTATTTTTGGGACATCATACCTGAACATCCTATAAACTACTGTAGAGGCTGCTTTTTATATTTAATTTGTTTTCCCAGGAGGATTTATGGAGGCAAAATTGGGCCTTTATAGGTTTTATATCTTGACTTGAATGTTAACAAGCTTTCTACACCTTGCAACACACAATTATCGTGAACATTATTTTAAGATAGTCTGGTTCCACATCTCTTAGTAATTTGCCTTTTTCACGTTGTTCCAGGTATGGTGGAGGCATTGGCTTCAAAAACCATGGCATGGGAAAAAGAGAGAGGCATTGAGTTTTTGTACGATGGTGTAATTCTCGTACTTCTTAGGCATACTTTGGTTCAAGGAATGAAATGGAATAAGATGGGAATAAATTAGTTATTCCTAGCTTCGATTCAAATTTTGAACATAGAATCCTATTCCAGGAAATGCTATTTTACAATTTAAATTTTTAATCAGATTTTAAAATTTGTGATTATTATTACAAAGAATATTTATTGTTTTTATTATTGGGATATAAATTCAACACATAAGCAAAGAATAATTATTTCATGAACATGGAATGACTTGACATTTAATGAACCAAACTAGTTTAGGTCTTGATTTTTTGTTTTCACCCACTCCTTTGGTGCCAAACTCTATTGTGCCGAAAGTTTAGCTGAATCACTTATAAATTTTACAGATTCGCCTTCTTTCTATGCTTGAGGAGTATACCATATTAAGACAGGAGAAAGAGGAAGAAAGGCAGAGGCAGCGGGTATGGACCTTTCATTTACTCTATCGTACACGTTACCAAATCTTATGACTGTGCATTGCATAGGCTGATTCTATTCTTTGATATATATATATGGATGCTTTTGTACACATAATAATGCTAATTCTGACTTCATTATCTTTTTTCTCTGTTACAGGATCAGAAGAAATTGCAGGGACAGCTGATAGCAGAGCAGGAGGCACTTTATGGGTCAAAACCAAGCCCTTCAAAGACACAAAATGTGAGAAAAGCTCCCAGAGTTTCAGCTGGAGGCGCAAGCAACAGAAGACTCTCCCTTGGAGGAGCAATGCTCCAAACTCCTAAACCTGATTTAACTAACACCAGCAAAGCTACACAGCATTCACATCCTGGCAAGAAAGTTGACCGATTTCACCAATATGACCCTTTAAATAAGCTGCATGATGATAGCTTTGCAACATTATCAGCTGGTAAGTTCTTTTACAATGTGAAGTTACAGGTTCACCAAGTAGTTTTTCGCCCACAAAATCTTCACTAAACATTTTCATTTTCCTTTTTCTGTCTCGTGGAAGATGATATAATTGAAACCAAGCAATAATGGCCCGACACTCTCCCCTTGGGGTGTGGAAAGAACGCCAGCTGGTTCTTGTCAATTTTCTAAGTTGTTGATTGTTGAAGTAGGTTTCTGTCTCTCCAAAACCTGTAGAAAAATAAAGCCTTTGTTTACTTATCAAACATTCTATTAAGAAAACTATAAAACTTGTTAAAAATTGTATTTTTAAACCACAATAACATGGACTAATGATGGTTTTGAAGAAAAGAAAAATATGAATGCGGCAAGGATCAGACATTTGGTCGGATGTTTAAAGAGTACCAAGGGTGTCTGATATTTGCTTGGCAAGTTCTTTATTTAATTTTTTTTGTCATTTTCTTTTGGCTGTTACATAGGTAGGAGAGGGTCGGATATTGCTGGTCTTCCTGCAAAAATACGTTCCTTCAATACTGTAAATGCTCATGAACCAGAGTCACCAATGCTTCGGAAACCTTTCTCACCAATTTCTTCTACAGGATCATCAAAAGCTAACGTATTAGAAGATGTGACCGCAGCACATACCGATACGACTAAGAAGACACTTGGAATTAATGAACTGTCCTTCCTTGCTACTACCCCTTTGAAGACTTGTGTCGCAGATGAAGAGAATAGGACTCCTAGGGTCATGCCAATTCCTGTGTCAACACCACCTTCGACATTGTCTGTTTCAATGCAGACTGCTATGACACCAGCCCCTCCACTTTCGTATGGCGCTAGTGCAGCAGAAGAGGTTCCTGAAGAAATTGAGTACTCATTCGAGGAAAGACGGGCTGGATTTGTTCTTCCCAGAACTCCTATCAAGTCGACGCAAGTTTGATAAATTGCTGAAGTTTTAGGTGAACTTGACTTGAAACTGTTGTTATTGCATGTTAGATTTTGTCAAGTAAAATTTTAACATTGTATATATAGTCTACGAGTATTGAACGTGGACTAGATTATTTAAAATGTTCCCTAAGAATGTTAGATTCAATTTGGTATTATTTCTTAGCTGAAAGAGCATTATAAGTTTTGTATGGATTACTTTTATTCCTATTCGACGTGAAATATCTATTTGACATGAAAAAAAAAAAAAAAGATTGAAAATGTCAATCATTAAATGGTGACATTTAATTCACCATTTAATACATTTTGTAAGTTCCAAAGGAAAATGGTGACATTTTAGTGTGTAATTATTTTCATGTTATGGAAAATTTCATTGAGGTAAAATAATTAGAAAAAGCTGCGACCCTTATAGCTGTTCACTTGTAGAAAATTAAGATATATATTTTTTTATAATTTTCTAAAAAATTAGAGAAAATTTCTTATTTAAATGTGTCAGTTTTCAAGAATTTAAATAAGACAAAAAAAATAACGTTAAATTAAGATTTTTATAACCACAATTATATTGTAACTTTTCATATTAAAAATTGAATAATTATTTAAGAAAATATTTATTTATGATAATTTAAAAAAATCATATTATTATAAATAAATAACACATTACAAATTTTGTAATCATTTACTTTTTTTAATTATAAAAAGTGAAATTTTTAAAAACTTTTAGAATTAAAAAAAAAACTACATTCTATTATTTACCTCATACTTTTTTTTTATTTTTATAAAATTAAAAATTATTTTTTAAAATAAAAAATAAAAAAAAATAATTTTTATTTATTTTTATAGATATTAATGAAATGAAAAATTAACCTATTAAACATCCAAATAAAATTAATAAAGAAATAAAAATTACAAAATACCATTCTTATAATCACCTTTATTCATTAAATGGTGACATTTAATTCACCATTTAATACATTTTGTAAGTTCCAAAGGAAAATGGTGATATTTTAGTGTCTAATTATTTTCATGTTATGGAAAATTTCATAGAGGTAAAATAATTAGAAAAAGCTGCGACACTTATAGCTGTTCACTTGTAGAAAATTATGATAATTTTTTTTTATAAATTTTCTAAAAAATTAGAGAAAATTTCTTATTTAAATGTGTCATTTTTCAAGAATTTAATTAAGACTTAAAAAATAACGTTAAATTAAGATTTTTATAATCACAATTATATTGTAACTTTTCATATTAAAAATTGAATAATTATTTAAGAAAATATTTATTTATGATAATTAAAAAAATCATATTATTATAAATAAATAACACATTACAAATTTTGTAATCATTTACTCTTTTTAATTATAAAAAGTGAAATTTTTAAAAACTTTTAGAATAAAAAAAAAACTACATCTATTATTTGCCTCATACTTTTTTTTTATTTTTATGAAATTAAATTTTTTTTTATAAATATTAATGAAATGAAAAGTTAACCTAACCTCGTTAAGCATCCAAATATATATAAAACAGAGTGGTGTTCCTCTGGTGCTACCACATAGGATTTTAAAACTATTATATTTATGCTATGTGGCAATATGTAAAGTAGTCAAATTTTCTCTTGTACTAAGTGGCAATGCCAAGTGGTAATATTAAATTAAATTTATTGCTAGCAATATTTTCTTCTTCCTACATATGCCAATTATATTAAATTGAATTTATTGCTAGTAATTTTTTTCCTTACCTCATTTGTCAATTTTATTGATAACAATTTTTTTCCCTTATTTAATTTTTAAGTTATAATATAAATTTAACTTTTTAGTCCCTAAATACATATAAAAAAGATCTTCAATATATCTAAATACACATATTTTCTTTTTTATCAATATCAAAATTCAATTTCTTGAGTACAAAAAATTAAGGAAATAATATTATATTATCTGTAATCCAAATTCTATCATTTATGAATTATAATAATTCTTCAGACTTGAAGTGAGGCAAAGAAGTCACTGCAGGCTATGTGTCTTCATTTGGAGGTTGTACTATAAACATATTATTAGATCAGCACTACAATATCAAATTTACAAATCAAACACTAGGAAGATAGATCCATCATAAGATTTACCTCAATAAATAAAACATGCTTTCATAATATTAAAAATAAATAAATAAATGCAGTTTTATTTAACTGAAATTAGAATAAAATAATCATGTTCTTTCAAAAGAACAAGCAAAAGAAAAAAAAAACAATCTTCTTAGTAAGGAAAGTTTCTCATATTCTTTAAAAATAAAGTTAAAATATTTTTCTTTTTAGAGAAATTAAGTAGAAAATCAACAATCTCAACAAGAAACAGAGCAAAGAACCGAGTGTAACCAAGTCAAATAAAAAAAAAAAAACATAGCAAAATTACCATAAAGAGTGACAAAAGAAGTGAAAATCCAGAAAGAATCTCAAGGGGGATTGTCATTTTAAATGTAACACCCCTATTTGTATAGCCTGTTATATTTCACTGTTCCGGTGACCAGTGTCGGTCCGGACAATTAAGAGGATTAGAACCACACTTAAGACAACTAAATAAGCAATAAACATAAATAATTAATAAATGCCAATTAGTTAAGTATAAATAAGAAGAACAGAACATAAGAAGTTAAACGAGTCAAGAGTCACAGCGATGGGTGACCGTCTCGGGAACGAATGTGAAGCCATTTTAAACTCAAATTTCGAACCGTAAAATGTGACGCTACGGTCCTTGGACCATTACGAACACAGTGGAAAAAAGAAAATCACGAAAATGAACTGTTAAGCCAGTCAAATAATTAGGTCAGAGAGCTGGAAGAAATATTAAATTATTTGCAAACCGGGTTGAAGCGGCGATGGGCAATTTGGTCAATTGACCCCGAGAGCTGACTCCTGATCTAACTGTCAAATAAAATCAGAGAAAAGAAAATTTCGAAATCGAAAATTAAATTAAAGAACTAATAGAAAAAAGAAATAGAAAAAAAAAGGAAATGGAAAAGTCAAAAAGGTGATGACATCATGCATGACCTCATGCATGATACCATAAAGAATATAATTAATTAATTTATTTATTTACATTTTTGGTCTTCCATAAGACTTAAAAATTCATAAAAAAAGAAATAAAATCATTTCTTCTTCAAAAAAAAACGTCCTCATCTCTCTCTCACTTTTCTCTCCCAAGATTCCTCCATTAACAAGCTTTTAAAGCTTGAAAAACTTAGTTCTTCCCCACAAATTTCAACCCTAAACCCTAAAAAACTTTTAAGTTACCCTAGAAAAGAAGATTAAAGAAGAATAGGAGAGAAGAAAGTGGAAGAATTGAAACTTTGGGAATACTTCCTTAAAGGTTAGTCAAGAATCCTCTCAATTCTCCTTATATTCATGAATTTGCACTTGAAATGAACTAGTATTGATGAAAATAAAATAAAAACAACATATTTAGGAGTATAATGAAATTCAGCCAGTTTAGAGGTAACTTGAAATTGATGGATTTTGATACAATTAAAAGGGTAGGCAAGCTTGATTGAAGGTGTAGTTGAGGTTTATATAGTTTAATTGCATGAAATGAGCTTAACATGGAAATTAGGGTTTTGGACATTAGAGTTTAGAGACAAAAAATGTGAAGAAGTGCTAAATGATGTCTTTGACATAGTTTAAGGAAAAAAGTGGCGATTTGTGACCTAATTAAGTGTGTTAGAAGTGTTTGAATCAAAGCCAAATTCGGATTGAGTATGCACCACGACTAAAAGTCAACTTTGAGGGACTAAAAATGGAATTTTACAAGTCCAATGGATATGGGACCAATTGGGGATAAAAATAGGCACTAAATGACACAATTTTTATTTGGGAAGTATGCCCAAAAAGTAACTAAAACCTAGTGAACAAATTGATTAAAGTTGAAAAATTGCAGGCTGCCCTACACAAACTGACCAAATGAACAGTGTTTGTTTATTTGGCCATAACTCGAGCTAGGCAGGTCAAAATGACCTGAAATTTTACCAGTGGTTAGATGGAATATAGACCTAAAACTTTCATGAAGAACACCAACTCAAATTATGCCATTAACCCAATCAAATTACTGAGCAAAATTAGTGACCTGAACCTATAGAACTGCAGATTACCATATGAACAATAAAGTTTCAATGGCTATAACTCTCTCTAGAAAAGTCCGATTTAGGTGATTCTTGAACCGATGGAAACCTAAGGCATAGTACAACATTTCATATGAAGAAAATTAGACCAAATTTGGACCTAACTTGATCAAATTGCTAAACGAAAGTTAGAATCAATAATCTGCCAAAACAAAATTCTGCAGCATGAACAGTAAACGTAATTTGCATATAACTTGAGCTACAAAACTCCAATTGGAGTGATTCAAAAAGAAGAATAAACTTAAGACAATAAGGAACATTTTCTATGAAGGAAGTTTTTCCAAATTCCAACAGAAAAGTAACCAATGGAACAGTGCAACCTAGATACCAAAAAACTGAAAATTGACAATTTTGCCTAAAAGACTTAAGTGTTGAGAAAATGACCAAAACCAACAAGTTTAGTGACCAAAATGTGGTATGTGGGTGAAGTTGGAATTCCCATACCTATTAAGCCTTAGAAAGTAAAAAATTTGACTTGAATATTATAGTGAATAGTAACCCGAAACATAAAAATTTCAAGAACGTCGAGTTTAGCACATTAGAGCCAGGAAAAAGTGAAGTTAAATTTATTTTTGGATTTATGCTAAGTTATGGTACTGAAACACTGTGAAACTATGTGTTTCAGCTGAAAAAGACTTGGAAGCTCTGAGAGATTGAGTCAAGGCCTAGAGGCGACTCACGTCAGGTCTGTGCACAATAATTCTTATTTAAATATTTTATTCTTGAAATTTTGACTTCTGTGTTAATTATGTATTGTGTTGCCATTTTCTGATCGCAAATATGACATTGGGAATTGATTAGATTTCTCACAAATTATTTAATTAAATTGTTTTAAATTGATTTTGTGTTCACACTTAGCATGACAGTGCCTTATTATTTCTCCTCCATTTATGGGGTGAGATCGATTATTTTCCTCCCTCTTTGGTTTATCAGTTGAGGTTGTAGATCGGATGAGTACTCATTAGCTAGCTAGCCACCTCTCTCATTGATTTCGATTAGTGGGGTTGTAGATTGCTTTGTCGTGATGTACAACACGGCATTGATCGGAAATTTTGTATCATGGCTTAAGTTGTGTATGATTTGGCAACACTGTGTTTATTGAACTATTTGACCAAATTGTGTTATTATGAATTTTAGTAACCTGTGAAATGTGATTGAGAAATATTTAAATTGTGATTTGATAATGAATGATTTATATATTATATTTTAAATTTTTATTGTGCACCACTGAGTATTTTTATACTCAGCGATAGCTTATTTTGCTGTCGCAGATAAGAGCAAAGAGAAAGCAGCAGAGTGAGCTGCGGCATTGACAAGAACTCTTGATCATTTTTGTATGGGTATTGTTTTATACCCTTGTAATTATTTTGATGTAAATACTGTAATGTCATAAGTATCAATGTAAAGTGAGCAGTTGTATAATAAATTGTAATAATATTATTTTTAGATTTTATATATCTGTAAAGTTAATATGTGCATACAATATTGATGGAATGATATGAAATAATTTGTTTTGAGAATTTTGAGATGTATTGACTTGAGAATATTTGGAGGTTGGGAGTTAGGAAAAATTTATTGGAAGTGCTTTTTACAGGATTTTGAAGAACGGTTTTCTCCAAATACAAACGAAACTCTGTCAAAATTTTTATAAAATTTGTGATAAAATTAAAATGGACAAAAATTTTTACTAGTATTTAAGCTTTGAATAAATGATTTTAATTCATATCAAATTGCTCACCACTTTCAAAATGTAAGAAAATAGTTTTAAAATCCCTTGTAGTGTACTTAATGAATTATCGGTAGGTGAAGTTCAGTAGTTCATTAGGTATTCTACGGGATCATATTATGCCTTACAGAGGGGTAAAGTGTGACATTAAAGCAAAACACTAATAAAATGAAGAAGAAAAAGAAAAGAATGGTAACTACAAAAAAGACTATGCTTTGGAGGTCTAATCTTTTCGGTATTTTTCTAAAGAGTTGAAATATATAGTTATTATATAACTTCTAAATTTAAATATTTTTAAATTAAAAAAAAAAGAAAGGTCAATATTAAATTTTATTTATATTTCCTAAATAATTTTAATTAAATTTAATTTTCTTTAAAATATCTGTTCTAAATTAAAACAAAGTATCAAAGATATTTGAATATTTGTGAGAAATTAATAATTGAATTTTTTTTAAAAGATGTATAATTATTAAAGATTATTTAAAAAAAGATCAAAATTAAATTTTATCTATATTTCCTAAATAGTTATAATATATAATTATTATATAATCTAATTTTCAAAATACAATTCTTAATTAATATGATCTTCCAAATTTAAATAATGAAAAATTATTAATTACTATAAATAAGTTTAATTTCCTTTAAAATATTTGTTTAAAATTAGAACTAAGAATTAGGAGATATTTGAATATTTTTTAGAAATTAATGATAAAATTTTCATTAGGTGTAATTTTCTTTAAAATATATGCTTTAAATTAAAATAAGGAATCAAAGGATATTTGAATTCTTATAAGAAATTAATGATTGAAATTTTAAAGGTAATTAATATTCAATTTAAAAAAAATGAAAGGTCAACATTAAATTTTATTTATATTTCTTAAATAGTTTTAATTAAATTTAATTTCCTTTAAAATATCTAATCTAAATTAAGACCAAGATTCTTGATGATTAAGATATATATATATATATATATACACACACGCACACACCCCATAATTAGGTTTAATATATATATACACCCTATAATTAGGTTTAATTTCCTTAAAAATATATGTTTAAAACTAGAACTATGAATCAGGAGATATTTGAATTTTTTTTAGAAATTAATAATAAAAATTTTCATTAAGTTTAATTTCCTTTAAAATATATGCTCTAAATTAAAATCAGGAATCAGGGATATATTTTTAATTATATATTAAATGATATATATAATGAATTATTGAAAAATGAAATGAAATAAAAATTTATTTTCATAGTTATGGTAAGTAGAAAATTTATATCAATATTCAATTTTCATTTTTTTATTTTTTTATAGTATATTAATAAATAATTAATATTATTACTTTGGTTAATATTAATTATGTTATATTATTTTATTATCATTTAGAAAAATTAATTAATAATATAATTTTTTAAAATTATGATTAAGTTATTAATTTCCTAATTATGTGTATATAAGTTACAAACTATTTACTTAGTTATTACTTTAATATTTTAATAAGTAGCTATTATTATTATTATTATTATTATGTAGAAACCTCAATTTAATTAGATACAGAAAAAACTCTTTATTTTATATATATAGAGAGGTTATATTTAATAATTATATTAATTAATGTAATTAATTATTACCATTACTATTACCATTATTATTACAATTTTTATGGTTAACTAATTAAAAATATTAGACATATTTTAATAATTATTCTTAAATTTTTAATTATTTATTATAAAAATTTAATAATTATATATATTTTAAAATTAATAAAATAATTTAAAATTATGCTATGAAAATAGTCACATTGAATAAAATACTTTACTTTTTTTCTCTCTCTTTTATATATTTAATAATTTTTAATTTACTTTAATATTATTTTATTTTTATTTATCTTATTTTAATATTCATTTAATAAAGACATATTTTTATTGAATGCTATATAAAATGAATTGTGGAAAAATAAAATGAAATAAAAATTTATTTTCATAGTTATGGTAAACAATAAATTTATATTAATATTCAATTTTCATTATTTTTTATATTCTTTATAGTATATTAATAAATAATTAATATTATTAATTTAGTTAATATTAATCATGTTATATTATTTTATTTTATTATTATTTAGAAAAATTAATTAATGATACAATTTTTATAAATTATGATTAAGTAATTAATTTCTTAATTATGTGTATGTGAGTTACAAATTATATAATTATTATATTTTAATATTATAATAAGTAGCTATTATTATTATAAATGTTTAGAAAAATTTAATTTAATTAGAGTTAGGAAAAACTAAGAGTTAATCATATTAATTTATTAATTATACTCAATGAATACACATGTAACACCCCTAATTTTTAAATTTATTATTTTTTTGGGCAAATATTGATGTTTTAATTTTATTTAAATTTTAGGAAATTATTTGAGATTTTTCAGATTTTCGAAATTGGGTTTGATTTCCCGAAAATATAAAACTTTGATGATTTTTAAAAATTAATTTAAAGACCACGTGGCAAAACTAAAAATATATTTGGAGTCTATGAATTTTTTTGAGTTTTCTAGAATTTTTTCAGAATTTTTGAACCTCGTTTTTGGTCCCAAGGCATAGTAAAAATTTAAAATTTTGTATTCTGAATCGAACCGGCTGAATCAAACCAGATCGGATCGGACCGGCCTTCCTTCTTCCTTTTTCTTCTCCCCGCGCGCGTCCTGACCTTCCTCTCTTTCTCTCCCATTTTCTCTCTCCTCCCTCCTCCCCTCGCCGCGCCGTCGCCTCCCCAACCACCCCGGGGCGCCTCCCAAGCCGCTCCAACTCGCCGGTCGCCGCCTGAAACGCCGGCAAGGGTCGCACGAAGCGACGCGACGAGCAGCGCTAGACGCTTCGTCTTTCCGATCCAAATTCGGCCGATCCGGCCACTAATCGTGCCGGGTCTTGTATCTAAACCCATCTACACCTCGAGAGCTTTTCATAGACACCAAGAACACCAAAATCCATCTAGCGGTTTGTCCAATTTTTGTCCGGGAAGTTTTAGCTCATTTTGACTTTTGGGCCAGATTTCTCGCAAACCGTGAACCCCACAAGAAAACTAAGAGTACCAGAGCGCTCCACTTGTCTAGAGCTTCGTGACAATATAAATTTCAAAATTTTTCGACACCGTTTTTTCGGTGGGTCCCATGGAACTTCGCAGTATTTTTCCGAGCATTAAATGAGCTTAGAAAATTTCGTAAAATTTATGTACTAACCCCCGTGTTGTGGGCTTCGTGTAGGTATCTTCAATTCGTGGAAATTCGACAGTTGTCCGGGTCTGTGAATTTCCAGCCAGACAGACCGGCTACCGAAAAAGTCTCCGAATTGGATCGAGATTTTGGCTACCCCACCATTGTCAGACGTCCCGAGCGCGTCCTCGAAGTCGGAATCGGCATAGGTAAACCCAAACCTTACTTTTTCGTAATTTTCTAGTGCTTAAATAAGATTAAAAATCCATAAAATATTCATGATAGCTCAGAAAATTATAATTCTTTTTGCAATAGCCTAGTAATATTGCTAAGGACCACAGGGCAAAGTTTTAGATTTTTTAGAGCTTATTTGGGCAGTTTTTGCAAAAATGATCAATTATAAGGACTAAACTGTAAATTTACATATTGTGATTGAGAACTGTTTAGATGGGCCCAGGAGGGGCTGTGTGATGTGATTAAGTTGTGAGTGTATGATTTGTGAATATAGAAGTGAGTTTTGAGCTCTTTTGCAAGTTGGATAGGTCATAGGTATAAGGGAGACTCTGCAGGATTTTCGGCACGACTTAAGATGTATTTAGTCTTTTTTTAGTTTGTATTGAGTCAAATTTATTAAATGATTATAATAAAATTGTCAGGTGAGCCGGAACAGCCTTCTTCCTCCGCCCAACCGCCACAGTGACCGCTGTGAAATCTGTGAGTAAAATATTAATTTTAATTGTAATTTTGATATTATTATATGTTTAAGCATGTCCATGCATCACTTATATGTATGTATCTATGTAGTTAAACTCTAGGCACGTTTTATGTTGCATTCATAACTGTTAAAGTGCCATGGATGTTGTTGTGATAATTTAGAGCAGTGTGCGTGCGTTGGTGTGCGTGTGATGTGGTGTTGACTATGGATAGGACGGGTAGACACGGCTTGAGATCTTTGCTAGGACCCGGTCCTTCGAGGTAGACACGGCTTGAGTTCTTCGCTGGGACCCCCATTTGGTTATTAAGTGGAAGTCCGAGCTGAGTTCTTCACCGCACAAAGTTGGATTTAAGAGAGTCAGATAGAGGATCAGCTCCCATATATTATGATTGATATTACTGGGTGTGTGAGTGCTCCAAATTACCTTTTTGCTGTTATGATGTGAAATTATTGCTGATGTTGCATTTCACTCTACAGGGAGCATTAGCTTTAGATAGTTATAGAGATTATGGTTAAAATTGATATTTTACTCTCTGAGTCGAACGCTCACTCCTGTTCAATATTTTTTCAGGCCACAAAAGGATATTTTTGAGGTTAACCTGCTTTCCTCCCTCGCAGGTCATTTATTTGTTTTTGTATAAACCCGTTAACTCTTAGAATTTCCACATGTGATAGAAATATTTATTCGACTTGGGTCTGTAATATAATTATCATGTTGGACCTATAAAATTATTATTATATGCATATTTGATGGACTGGATGAGGGAGCTGAGCTCCCATTTATTTTTATGTTGATATGAGTATGTGGAGGGTGAGCTGAGCTCCCCAATTGATTATATATCATGTTTACAGGTCCGGTGAGTCAAAAACTCCCCGTTAAAAGGTCCACTTTATGGTCGGACTCTGTCCGGTTGAATTCTTGAAATTGGGCCCAAATGGGCCTTAGAGTTGGGTTAAGGAATAGTTAGGCTTACTACGGGCCTCGGAGGCTTTAGGCTGGCCCAGGTCCTAGTGCTGGTCCGGCTCATAGGTTGGGTCGTGACAACACATATATTAATTTATGTATATTTCGTGTTCACTTTCTGATAAAGAGGTTGTTCAAAGTTTATTAAATAAATTCAATAAGATATAGGATTTTAAATTTGTCACATTTATAGGACGTAGCAATTTTTAATTAAATTTATTGATAACAATTTTTCTATATTTCTTAAACAATTATGATATATAATTATTATATAATTTTATTTTTAAATATGATTCTTAATTATTTTGATCTTCCAAGTTCAAATAATAGAAAAAGTGTTGATTACTAAATACAATTGTCATTCATTACAAGTTTATTACTTTTTAATTTAAAAAGTCAATGGTAGTTATTTTAAAAGAAAGTTAAATACTTTTGAACACATTTACTACAATTAAATTTAGTATTTAATTGCTAATAATTTAACAACTCAAGACATTTAATTTTAAAATTTAACTAATATTATAATGATTATCCAATTATTACTAAAACTAAAAGTTTAATTTCCTTTAAAATATATGTTCTAAATTAGAATCAAGCATATTTAAATTTTTGTGAGAAATTAATGATTAAAATTTTTTTAAACATGTCGAATTATTAAAGGTAATACCTATCCATTAATTTTTAATTTTTTAAAAGAGAAAAGTCAATATTAAGTATTTTTTATATTTTTTAAATAGATGTAATATAACTATCACATGTTATTATGTTCTTAATTTTTAATTTAAAAAGTCAATTGCGCTAAAATACTCATATTTATTTTTAAAAAAATTATTATTTAAAAGTTTTTTCTCTTCCTTTTATGCATTTAATAAATTTTAATTTACTTTAATTTAATTTTTATTATTTTAAAATAATTTTATTATTATTATATATGAAAAATAATTTATGGCCATTAAAAAAAAACTTATGACTATTAAGTTCATTGATAACATATTAGAATTTTAATATAGTAAATAGTAATATTAAAATATTTTCAATTAAAAAATAATATATATATATATATATATATATATTACCGTGATATTCCGCTGGTAAAATTAATAAAGGAATAAAAGTTACAAAATATCATTCTTATAATTGCCTTTTACTCATCTTCTCATCTTGTACCAAATACCCCCTGATACCCCTAGAAATTAAGTTAGTCCTGGTAAAGAAAGAAAAGAACAATGAGAGGAAAATTCCATCTATGATGCCCTTTCTTGTCAATCTTCATATGGACCATCAGCATTGCTTTTCCAAGGAGAGGGTCGGTTTAACTTGAAATGGGAGGAAATTTCCCAAAAATAAAATAAAATAAAAAAAAAAACAATGATAATACATTTGCACTGCAGCCATCTCAAATATGTGCCAGAATCACAGCAGCCATCTCAAATATCTGCCAGAATCACAAAAGCTAGCAGAAGAAAATTTAGCTGAAAAAATTACCCATGTATAAATGCAAAAGCAAAAGCCTTGGGCATGACAATTAAATGCCACCTCCAGAAGCTCGTGAGCACTCGGCAACATCCTCTAACCTTAGCGTTATTGATAATTCTTGGACCATTTTACCTCTATCTGCTGAGTCACCTACAGCCCTATTTAGCCTTTTTAACCAAACGTCATAGTCGACCGGATATGGAGTTCCACAAAGGCTATCAACATAATCAGCAAATGCCTTTAAAAGAGCCGAAACCTCACCAAGTTGCTGTTGAATCAAACGCTTTGCCCAGCTTCTCTCTCTCCATTGCAATGCGGCTTCAATAGAATCCTGTTGCTGCATACTGCCCCCACAAATAAAATACAGGAGGTAAATAAGGCTTTCAGCATCAGATGATGGACAAAGCTTGCCATGCTGAAGTGCATGTGATGAAGAGAACTGTAGATTTAGTCCGGGGCTGTCCCTGTCTTCCAGAACTGCACGTCCCCAGGAAATCGGCATGTAAAAGAATCTGTTTATCCCGCGGGAGTCCATGACGCGTATTATGTTCTCTGGACAAATATCACCGTGTTGGACACCAGCCATTGTTGCACTTCTGAGAGCAGCTAGGCAATCTCGGCAGCAGCGAACTGCCTCCTCAGAGGAAAATGAGCCATCCTGAGCAACTATGAAAGAAAGTTGCTCCCCGACTGGAGATGTCACAAGTATTGGGGTTCCACACCAAGGGTGATCACAACAACCTCCAGGGCTTTGCTTCTTACATGGACCAGGATGCAAAATTCGGCCAGAAGCAACTATTTCTGGCAAATATTTGCTTGTAATTCCTCTCTGCTTCAAGATGTTTAGTACTTTTGTTTGCCTCTGTACTTGGTACCACAAACTCATATCTTCCCAACATGGCTCTAATCTACGTGGATGGGCACCCACGTATAAAGTCAATAGCTCTGTTGGATTATCTAGATAAACAGCACTATAGAGTAAATAATTCCCTCCAACAAAGGAATTCTGAATTTGAAAACTCTTATGCCCCTGCTGCTGGTCCTCCAACAGCAATACTTCACCCTGCCTAAGCTTCAAACGCAATGATTGTTTTCTAGAAGAATCATGACTATGGTTAAGTTCTACGATCTCTCCTTGATGTCCCGTCTGTTGGAAATGTACCCAGGCATTTTCACCTTCACTAAGGCAGCACTCTATCCTACGCTTCTGAAGACGGAGACTATGATCTGAGGCCAACGAAGCAATCGATTTTCTTGGTGGTCCATTCCACTGGACAATGGAATAAAAAGTTGCTAGAAGTACTTGCAGAGTTCCAAGGTCCCCCCAGTTTGCATTGCCTAACTTATTCCAGACCCGCTCAACAGAGGAAACTCTAACTTCAGCATGACATTTGATCCATTCAATCACAGAGTGATATGGATTAGTCGACTTCAATTCAAGTCTACTAAGATCACCCCCAAGCTTCACCACACCACCAAATTTAGAATCAAAAACCAAAAGAAAAACGGAATCACTGTCAATTGTGTTGAGCTTGCTCAAACTCCTAGCAATTAGTATATGAATGCCATAAAACAAGGCTTCACATATGCAACTGGCAGATAATTTTAACTCGTTACCTGACAATATATCTGTTTTAAATAAGGAAAGCTCCACCACTTGACCCCATTGAACTAGTGGATCACTCCCAGTTTTTGATATTAAGGCTAAACCACAAAGCTCTTCAAGTCTTCCCCTTGATATTGCCTTCTGTACAGTGTAAAACTTTGATCCATGGCGACAGGGACAAGATAAAAAGAATGGCAATGGCCCACTTTTCCGCCAAAATGTATGCCATAGACCATTCACAATAGCATGAAGAAAATCTTCAATTGCAAAATACTCATCTTCTTTTGAATCACCAGAAGCATAAGGTGAGCAAGGCATACGGCATAGCTGCTGAAACAGGACCCCCTCCAATGCTAAATCAAGCTTGCGCAATTCGTCAATTGAGAAGAGTGAACTGAAAGATTGCTCATCAGTTGTATCTGCATGAAAATTTTCCATAACCCAATCCTCAAGACTATGTTTAAATAACTCAAGGTTGGCAAGTTTCCTCCCATAGTCTTTTAGTGCCTTGAGCACTCTTCTAGAAGTAGGAATGAACATGCTTGAAGTAGAAATGCTAGATATGCTACGGGTAGAGATAACTGCATCCAACAGAAACCCATGTAATATTAACTGTGAACGACAATAGAGAACAAGTCAGGCCTAAAGGAAACATAAAGGAGGAAACAAACTTTAAAAGATTAGCCAGTATTACAAACCAGAGCTAGACTTCCTGAAACTTCCATCCAAACTCTGTCCTGGACAGGAGTCCCCCACATCATTTTGTGAAAAACCTGAGCCATGATAATCCCATTTGTGAAATTTGATAGCATGGCAAGTTATGCAGAAAAATGCAGTTCATCAGAACAGTGGCTAATTCAGGGTAAAATTTAAAACAAAAACAACATATTTTGACAAATGAATATTTGTTACACATTAAATAGTTTATGAAAGAGTAAAATATTTACGGAAAAATAAAGATGGAAAAATAAAAATCCAAAGCAAGACTTTTTTGCTTCTAATAACAAATCACGTAAATCAGATAATTAATGGTAAAATTGGTACTTGAAGAGAGATGCTTAAAACAAATCACATAAATCAGATAAGCACAAGATTACATTGATAACAGCATCTATTATGATTCATCAGTTTGCATTGAAATCTGTTTTGCATTGAAATCTGTAATGCCTTTCTACTTGGTGACATTTATGTCATGTAATCACCGGAATGCTATAATGTCATCAACTCAAAATCAAAGAAGACAGAAAGGCGAAATTACATCTGATTTAGAAAATTGCTCGTGTGAATTTATAATGCCAACGACTAGATAACCACCAAGAAATTACTGAAGCACCAACAGCTGGTCATCAACCATACATTGGGAAACAAGAATCACATTTTATATTTAATCAGCATTGGAGAGACATATCATATCCCAATCTTAATGCCTAGCAAAATCTAAAAGGACAATATACATTCAGCATAATTAATTGCACATCTTCAGCACACAGTTTGTAGGGCTTCATTTTTACCTATGGTCACTGAATTTATCCTTTATGGTTCTGTAATGTTAGAAAACCTCAATCTTTATTATAAGCCAATTAACTTTGATTTTGTTTCAATAAAATGACTACTGCCAAATTTTCTAAATTTTGATGTGTTGACTAAGAAATAGAATATTTTTAACTGTAGAAGTATATTAGAAAAAAAAAATTATTTCTGGCTAAAACTTTACAAACATTTGACAATAATGACCTTTTTGAAACAATCATGAGTTCAATGACCATATTGAAATTTGGTGGACATATTAAATTTCATGATAAGCTCAAAGACAAGTGAAATTAAGCCAATTTTGATTTTGCAATCCACATTGTTATATTGCATTTCACAGTCACATAGATAGGTTTCTTCCACACAGCATGGTTGCCATAGCATGGCCACATTATTCATCATAGAAATACTGGTTGGGCCAGAAAAGATGAATAAAATATCTATGAAAACACACACACACACACACACACACACACATATATATATAATCCACATATAACAGATAACACACTTTAAGCAAATAATGCTGTTTGTATGTATTAACTTCAAAGATTCTGAATATTTGCCACAAACAACTGTTCAATTAACTGGGGCAAAAAGCCAACACACACATAAACAATAATCAATAAAGTCATTCACATTATCAGCAAAAATCTCTCACCTAATTTCATGGCGACAACTTGACCAAATGCAAAAGTGAACACTGCAGGAAATGGGACAAACTGCAAAATCTTGATCTACAGATCTTTGGGGGCATCAAACCAAGTATCATTCAGCACCCATTTTGAAGCATCTACATAAACCACAAGAAAAGGCATAGTGAGGAGCCATAAGAAAAAAAAAAAAACAAAGTACAAGATATTTGAACAATCATTCACTGAAGACAAATGCAAAGCCAAGAGGGGTAATTTTCCAGCTATTTAAAAGATTGGATAAAAAAGGTGGGACTATTTTCACATCTACATGTGCTAAATCCAGTCTCACTAATGTTGTTTAATAGATTAGACCAAAATTCCCTTAATCCCTTCCATTTAAATCCAATGTTCTGCACCCAAAATACTATAATTCAAGCAAAAACTCCTAATCTCGAAAAACAATTAGAAAATTGCTAAAGCTTGCAGAAATATAAAATTAATAAATTATTAAGTTTCTGACAACTGGCTATAGGAATAATAGTAGTTGAGAACAGATCCTTACAATACGGGCTTCAGCCATATTTAGGACTCCAACTTTTGCCTTGTGAAAATATTTTCTCAAAGAAGGATTACAACATATTTATATAATTGTGATCCCTACTAAGAAGGAAAGTAATCCTATAATTAAGCAAATACATATCTGCAATGCTATAAGTTAGGGATACAAACAAATATACAAAGTTGGCATTCCATAACACTCCCCCTCAAGTTGGAGCATAGATGTTAATCACACCCAACTTGCTACAAATGTAGTCAACTCGAGCTCCATTTAGAACTTTTATAAAAATATCTTCCAATTGCTCTCCTGTTTTGACATGTCCTGTTGAGACGACCTTCTGTTGAATCTTCTCTCGAATAAAGTGATAGTCAATCTCGATATGTTTAGTTCGCTCATGATACACAGTATTAGAAGCAATATGGAGAGCTGCTTGATTATCACACCATAATTTTGCAAGTAATGGAACCTTAAGACCAACCCACATAACTTCACATACTGATTGTGCTATAGCCCGATATTCTGATTCAACACTTGAACGAGAAACTACACTCTGCTTCTTACTCCTCCACGATACCAAGTTTGCTCCAACAAAAACACAATACCCTGTTGTTGATCTCCTGTCAATCTTTGATCCTGCCCAATCTACATATGAAAAACACTCAACATTTAAATGCCCATTATTGCTATACAAAAGACCACGACCCGGAGCACCTTTCAAATAGCACAACATCTGTCCCAAAGCTTCCCAATGAGTAATAGTAAGGGAAGACATAAACTGACTCCCAACACTAACAGAGTAAGCAATATCCGGATGAGTCACTATCAGATAATTCAGTTTTCCAATCAATCTCCTATGCCTCTCAGGATCATCAAATAGCTCACCATCTCTTGCTGTAAGCTGAACGTTAGGAGTCATTGGTGCACTACATGGTTTAGCACCTAATTTTCTAGTCTCTACCAATAAATCAAGTACATACTTTCTTTGAGACAAGAAAATGCCTTTTTTACATCTTGAAACTTCAATGCCCAAAAATTATTTCAACAAACCCAAATCTTTTGTTTGAAATTGAGTTTGAAAAAATGACTTAAGTGATGAAATGCTAGCAGAGTCACTTCCAATAATTACAATGTCATCAACATATACCACAAGTAAGATTAGACCACTTTCAGAATGCTTAAAAAATACAGAATGATCAGAATTACTCTTTTGCATACCAAACTGTTGTACCACCTCGCTAAATCTTCCAAACCAAGCTCGAGGATTTTGTTTAAAACTATAAAGAGATTTGCAAAGCCTGCAAACTTTGCCTGGTTGCTCCATATATACCTCTTCTTGAGGATTACCATAAAGAAAAGCATTCTTGATGTCCGACTGGTGCAAGGGCCAATTATATATAGCTGCTAAAGAAATGAACAAGCAAACAGAAGCAAGTTTAGCTACAGGTGAAAAAGTATCAGAGTAATCAACTCCATATGTCTGAGCATATCCTTTTGCCACTAGACGAGCTTTTAACCGAGCCACAGATCCATCGGGATTCACTTTCACTGTGAACACCCATTTACAACCTACAGCCTTCTTACCAGTGGGCAGAGATACCAAGTCCCATGTACCATTAGTCTCTAAAGCCTCCATCTCCTCTCTCACAGCATCACACCAGTCAGGATTGGATAATACTTCACTAACAGTTTTGGGAATATGGATAGAGTCTAAAGAAGTAACAAAACATCGAAAATAAGAAGACAACTGATTATAAGAAATAAAAGATGAGATAAGATAAGTACATGAGCGTTTACCTTTACGAAGAGCAATTGGTAAATCAAGGTCGGAATTAGGACCAGAAGCAGAAACCGGATCTCCCAACGAAGAAGCCGGTAGAGAGTTTGAGTCTGAGTCTTGGATCTCTTCCATCCTCCTGGGAAAGATCCTTGAATAAACATGATGAACTAGTGGTTTAGGCTGAACTGGTACTGAGGCTGAAGGATCAGATGATGGGAGAGGAGTAGACATAGTATATATTAAGAGATCATCCTCCTCCCCCTGACTCTCATACACAAATGATTAAGGAAAAAATAGGGTAAACTCAAAAAATGTAACATCAACAGATACAAGATATTTATTAAGAGTGGGAGAAAAACACCGATACCCCTTTTAAAGACGAGAGTACCCAAGAAAGATAGACTTGAGAGACTTGGAATCCAATTTGATAACCTGCGGACGAACATCACGAACAAAACAAGTACACCCAAAGATACGAGGTTCAATGGGAAACAAAGACTTAGAGGGAAACAACACATTATAGGGAATGTCACTGTGAAGGACAGATGATGGCATACGGTTAATCAGAAAACAAGTCGTGGAGACTGCATCAGCCCAAAAATGTTTAGATACCTTCATTTGGAAAAGAAGTGCTCTAGCTACCTCTAGAAGGTGACGATTCTTTCTTTCGGCAAATCCATTTTGAGAAGGAGTATCAACACAAGAAGTCTGATAGAGAATATCATTCTGTGACATATAATTTTGAAAACTGTTGGAAAGGTATTCTTTTGCATTATCACTTCTTAAGGTACAAACACATGCATTAAAATGTGTTTTGATTTCAGCACAAAAGGCACAAAAGATAGAAAATAACTCTGAACGATTTTTCATTAAAAATAACCAAGTAACACGAGAATAGTCATCAACAAAGGTAACAAAATACTTAAACATAGTTTTAAAAATGATGGAACATGGACCCCATACATCAGAATGAACTAACTCAAAAGGAAACGAAGCTCGTTTATTGACTCGAGACACTGTAGGTAAACGATGGTGTTTGGCAAACTGACATGACTCACAATTTAAAACTGACAAAGACTGAAACTGTGAACATAACTTCTTCATGATAGATAGGGAAGGATGGCCTAACCGACAATGAACTTTGAGAGGACTTAAAGCACTGGAGCACACAAGAGATCTTGGCACTTGCTTGTCAATGATGTACAGGCCCCCAGACTCATGCCCTTTACTAATAATCTGCTTCGTCGTAAGATCTTGAAGGAGAGAATGATTGGGAAAAAATGAGACACAACAATTAAGGGTACGAGTAAGTTGACTAACAGGGAGTAAGTTAAAAGCAAATTTAGGTAAGCATAAAACTGAAGACACAGAGATTGTGGGTGATATATTGGCTACACCAGTACCCAGACACGAGATTTGGACCCATCAGCTAAAGTGACAAAAGAAGAGGAGTAATGAGGTTCAAATTGAGACAAAAGACTAGAGTTATCTGTCATGTGGTCTGTAGCCCCAGAATCAATTACCCACGTTGAAGAAGATGACACAAGGCATATAGTAAAATTACCTAACTCAGCAATAGCAGAGGCTAGTGAATTAGTGGGCTTTAGTGATGCCTGATACTGAGAGAATTGTGCATATTCTTCAGCAGAAACTAAAATAGTTTTTTCAAAAGTATGAGCTATGGTAGACTCCTCGGCTGCTATATTTGCCATCTGAATCCGGTTATTCTTGTTCTAAATCTGTGGGCAGATTCTTTTTGTATGTCCTGGCTCATGGCAATAATATCACACAATGCCTCCTGAGTCATGGTTATGGACAACTTTCCCACTTCGCTAATTACCCCTATTGCTATTGAACCCTCCTTTGTTTCCTCCTCTGTTGCCCTGCCTCCCACTATCAATGCGACCAACCAAGGCACTGTTAACAGACTGTGGAGGTTGGGAAGATTCTGTACGAAGTACTCTAGTGAAAATGTCATGCAAAGAAGAAATTTCAGAACTAGAAAGAATTTGAGATTTGGCAGTCTCAAACTCTGGAGGAAGACCTGCAAGAAAACTCATCACAGCCATTTGCTTCCTTTGAGCCTATTGGACTTTCACATTAGAATTAAATGGCATCAATACATTGAGTTCCTCATAAACTTGCTTAAAATCCATAAAATAAGCCGTAAGAGACCTATCTTGCTTTTCTGCTTTATATAATGCATTGCACACTTCATAAGTACAAGAAAAATTTCCTTTGCCCAAGTACAAAAATTCTAAATAATACATTATGTCTTTAATAAACTCACAGTGATTAATTAAACTAATTATCTCAGTACTAATGGAATTACGAATCCGTAGGAACAACCGAGCATCTTCCCTCATATAAGTCTGCTTTGTATCATCATTAGGAGGATCTTTGGTAAGGTGATCATCCTGATCAATACTTCGCAAATAAATACGAACGGTCTTGCTCCACTCTAAATAATTGAAACAATTAAGTTTGTGCTTCGTGATTTTGGTCATCACAGAAATCACATCAGCAACCACATTTTTAGTATCTGCCATTCTAAGAAACTTAACACAACCAATTTATCAAGGAGCAAATTACCCAAAATTTTCCTCAAAACTACCAAGATGCACACCAAATCACAGAAAGCAATATCAAAACAGATATGAGATGACTCAGAAACAAGACAACACGCTTGGGTTGTCAAAAAATAGTGTAAATAATACCGTTTTAAACCTCCGAACCACAAAAGGCACAAGAATCAAGGAGCAACACACCAAGTAACTTATCCCTATCCAAGAAGAGGCCGTCGGAATTGCTCGGAAAAGAAACGGACGGCGAGCAGATGACGCACGTGCTTTGATGTGCTGGCGCGTGAAACTGCGTTAATCCTTCTGTCGGCGCGTGCGGCTCACGCGCAGCTCCACTGGTGACCAAACCTCCAGGAAGCTAGTCGCCAGTGACCTAGCTGGCGTTTGGGGTGGGAGGTGAGACAAGATGGTTACCCTTGATAGTGACCCAATTCTCCAGCAGCAAAAAACGTAGAGAAAAATAGAAAGAGAAAAAATAAAAAAGAAATAGGAATTTCCTTCACAATAGCTCTGATACTGTAGAAAGAGATGATTCTACTTAATTTCAATTAATCTGTACATGGGTATATATATATACAATTGATTCCTATAATTGTGTTCTACTAATTAGGAAGAAATCCTAAATAAGAAATCCTAAATAGGAATATAAAATACAAAATATACAGAGAAATAATATAGTGATTTGACTTTCCATAACACTCCCCCTCAAGTTGGAGCATAGATGTTAATCATGCCCAACTTGTTACAAATGTAGTCAATCCTAGCTCCATTCAAAGCTTTTGTGAAAATATCTCCTAACTGCTCTCCAGTTTTGATGTGTCCTGTTGAGATGATCTGTTGTTGAATCTTTTCACGAATAAAGTGACAATCAATCTCAATATGTTTGGTCAGCTCATGAAACACCGGATTAGAAGCAATATGGAGAGCATCTTGATTATCACACCACAATTTCGCAGGCAGGGAGGTCTTAAAACCTGTCTCATCTAGTAATTGAAGTATCCACATTACCTTACATACTGATTGTGCCATGTTTTTGTATTCGGATTCAGCACTAGATTGAAAAACTACACTCTGCTTCTTGCTTCTCCAAGACACCAAATTTCCTCCAACAAAAACGCAATATCCAGTAGTTGACCTCCTGTCAACCTTAGATCCAGCCCAGTCGGCATCTGAAAAACATTCAACATTCAAATGCCCATGATTACCATATAGCAAACTTCTTCTTGGAGCGCCCTTCAGATAACACAAGATTTATTCCAAGGCTTCCCAATGAGCAATAGTTGGGGCAGACATAAACTGACTTACCACACTAACGGCATAAGCAATGTCAGGACGAGTGACTGTAAGGTAATTCAATTTTCTTACCAATCTCCTGTATCTCTCTGGATCTTCAAACAACTCACTATCCCCTGCTAACAGTTGTAAAGTTGGAGTCATTGGTGCACTACAAGGCTTAGCACCTAATTTTTCTGTCTCTGTCAATAGATCGAGGACATATTTTCTTAGAGACAAGAAAATACCCTTCTTACTTCTCATAACTTCGATACCCAAGAAATACCTTAACAATCCCAAGTCTTTGGTCTGAAACTGGGTTTGGAGGAAGGTTTTAAGAGATGAAATACCTGCAAAGTCACTCCCAGTGATGACAATGTCATCCACATAGACTACCAGGAGAATTAGGCCAGCCTCAGATTGCCTATAAAATACTGAGTGATCACACTTACTCTTTTATATACCAAATTCCTGTACTGCTTCACCGAATCACCCAAACCATGCCCTAGGACTTTGTTTCAAGCCATAAAGAGACTTCCGAAGCCTACAAACTTTACCCAACTTCCCCTGAGCAACAAACCCAGGTGGTTGCTTCATATACACCTCCTTCTGAAGATCACCATGAAGGAAAGCATTCATGATATCCAATTGATGCAGGGGCCAATCATATGTAGCTGCTAAAGAGATAAACAAGCGAATAGAAGTAAGTTTAGCTGCAGGAGAAAAAATGTCAGAGTAATCAATCCCATATGTCTGAGCATATCCTTTTACTACAAGGCGTGCTTTTAACCTAGCCACAGAACCATCAGGATTTACCTTTACTGTAAATATCCATTTGCAACCAATAGCTTTCTTACCATTGGGCAAAGGCAACAGTTCCCATGTACCATTAGCATCTAAAGCCTCCATTTCCTCTTTCATAGTAGCACACTAGTCAGGATGAGACAATGCCTCACCAACAGTATTAGGGATAGGAACAGAGTCTAAAGAAGTAACAAAACACCGAGAATAAGAAGACAATTGATTATAAGAAACAAAAGAAGAGATAGGGTAAGTACATGAACGTTTACCTTTACGAAGAGCAATGGGTAAGTCTAGATCAGAATCATGATCACTATGAGGTACAGGATCTCCCAACGAAGTAGCTGGTGGAGGATCTGAGTCATAAATCCCTAATCTCCTGGAATAAACATGAACAATGAGAGGTCGAGTAGGTCTAGAGACAGAAGGAACAGGCTATGGGAGAGGACTAGACATTGGTTGGACAGTATATATTAAGAGATCATCCTCGTCCCCCTGACTCTCATATACAGATGATTGAGGAAAAAATGGAGTGGACTAAAAAAATATGACATCTGCAGAAACAAGATAACGATTAAGAGTAGGAGAGAAACAACGGTACCCTTTTTAGAGCCGAGAGTACCCAAGGAAGACACATTTGAGAGATTTTGGATCTAATTTAGTAACCTGTGGACGAACATCACGCACAAAACAGGTACAACAAAAAATACAGGGTTCAATAGGGAATAAAGATTTTGTAGAAAACAAAGCAGTATAAGAAATATCCCCATTAAGGACAGAAGACGGTATACGATTGATCAAAAAATATGCCGTAGAAACTGCATCCACCCAAAAGTGTTTAGGAACTTTCATCTGAAAAAAAAGAGCACGAGTTACCTCAAGAAGGTGTCGATTTTTTCTTTCGGATACGCTATTTTGGGATGGGGTATTCACACAGGAAGATTTATGAAGAATGTCATTTTGTGTCATATAAGAATGAAATTGTGCTGAAAAGTATTCTTTGGCATTGTTACTTCTTAATATGCGCACAGAAATATTAAATTGAGTTTTGATTTCATTACAAAAGACACAAAAGATAGAAAACAACTCAGAACGATTCTTCATTAAATACAACTAGGTAACACGAGAGTAATCATCAACAAAAGTAATAAAATAACGAAATACAGTTTTAGATGTAACAGAACAAGAACCCCAAACATCAGAATGAACTAACTCAAAAGGGTATGAAGCCCGTTTATTGACTCTAGACACAAAAGGCAAATGATGATGTTTTGCAAATTGACACGACACACATTCTAGTACTGATAAAGACTGAAATTGAGGACAAAGCTTCTTCATGGTAGACAAAGAGGGATGACCCAATCTACAATGAGCTTCAAGAGGTGTTAAGGTACTGGAGCAAACAAGCGACAACGGTACATGATTTTCCAGAATGTAGAGACCATCTGACTCGCGTCCTCTACCAATAATCTGCTTCATCGTAAGATCCTGAAACAAACACTAGTCAGGAAAAAAGGAAACAGAATAATTTAAGGTACGAGTAAGTTTACTAACAGAAAGTAGATTAAAAGAGAATTTTGGTAGACACAAAACAGAAGATAAAGAAATTGATGAAGTTGGGTTCGCAGTTCCAGAACCCATGACACAAGAAGTAGAACCATCAGCTAAAGTATGATGAGGAAGTGAGATTAGACCAAAGCGGATAGAAGACTAGAATTACTGTCATGTGATCATGCGCACTAATCAATAACCCATTTGAATGAAGAAGACACAAGACATGTAGTGGATTTACCTGACTCAGCGATCACAGTGACAGGGGAACTGGTAGGCTTTAGAGATGCCTGATACTGGGAAAATTGTGCAAAATCCTCTGCAGATACCAAAATAGTTTTCTCAGAGGAAGATATTGTAGAATTCTCTACTACCATATTTGCCATCTGTGATCGCTGATTTTTCCTCTGAAGTTGCGAACAATTATATTTTGTATGGCCAGGCTCATGGCAATAATAACAAATGACTCATCTTGAGTCTTGATTAGAACTAGCCTCTCCATTACGCTGATTACTTCTGTTGCCTGTAATTCCTCCTCTACTTCCTCTTCTATTACCCTATTGTCCATTTGGATTACGGCTAATAAGAGCACTACTGGCAGGCTGTGAAGATTGAATACTCTCTGTACGAGGACCCGTGTGAACGTTTCATGCAAAGAGGAAATCTCAGAACTGGAGAGAATCTGAGATTTAGCAGTCTCATACTCTGAAGGAAGGCCTGCAAGAAAACTCAACAGCCAGTTGCTCCCGTTGGGCCTGCTGAACTTTCACATCAGGACTAAAAGGCAACAATACATTAAGTTCCTCATATACCCGTTTAAAATCCATAAAATAAGCCGTGAGAGACTTATCCTCTTTCTCAGCACGGTAGAATGCCTTACAAACATCATAAATACGGGAGATATTCCTTTACCGAATCTGAGAAAATCTAAGTAATCCATCAATTTCTTAACAAATTCACAGTGATTAATTAAACTAATTACCTCACTATGAATCGAGTTCCGAAGCTGCAAAAACAATCGAGCATCCTCCCTTAGCCAAGTTTGTTGTGTATCATCAGTGGGTGGATCTTTAGTAAGGTGATCATCCTTATCAATGCTACGCAAATAGACCATAACAGTCTTACTCCACTCCAGGTAATTCGAACCATTAAGTTTGTGTTCCGTGATCTTAGTCATCACCGGAATCACATCAGAAATAACATTCTTATTGTCTGCCATTTGTTGAGACCAAGAAAACTAACCGAAACGCTAATCCAAAGTGCTTATAGCAGCAAAATAACTCAAAATCACAAATCAAGCAAATACCGAAATAGGATCTGAGAGCCCAACCTCAGGAGTCCTTTAATAGTATACTGGATCAGGCAACAGCACACAGTGGTGGAATGAGGGGTTTGAGGCGACACCGGTGATGTTGATCGGGGTTGAAACGGCCGGTCAGCGGCCAAGGTCTCTCCTGAGCTGAGTAGTGAGAACAAATAGTCACCCTAGATTGATGACCTGCTCTGATACCATGTAAAAAGAGATGAGTAGAAAGAGATGAGTAGAAAGAGATGATTCTCATTGATTTCAATTAATCTGTACATGGGTATATATATACAATTGATTCCTATAATTGTGTTCTACTAATTAGGAAGAAATCTTAAACAAGAAATCCTAAATAAGAATACAGAATACAGAATATACAGAGAAATAATATAGTGATTGACTTTCCATAACATAGTGATTGACTTTCCATAGAAGAAATGGCAGAAACTGTCAATTGGAATTTGAGCAAAACTCAATAAACTTCAGAATAGCACTATCAACTTATGGACACATTTGTGGTTGAATTTTGGGAATTACTTCCTATTATTATTAGATATTGTTAGAATCCCTTAATTAGTCTAAATCCCTTACTTAGTGTAAATCAGCTGTAAATTATAATATAATTAGGAATCATTATATTTATTAATTTCCTATTTAGTCCTAGCCTTTATATATAAATTAGAATTCTTATATATCATTTTTGTATGAAGAAATATAAAAGAAATTCTCTAAATTCTCCGTCTTCTACAAGGTATCAGAGCTGTGCCAAAATTTTTTGGCGTGAACAGTATAGTTCTGGGTAGTTTTTTTGTGGGTCAAGTTTCTACGTCGTTCTAAGAAGGGCAGTGACTATCACCACCCACCTAAGGAGGGACACCAGCCGATCGGCCTATGCCCGGAGTCCCGCCGCTGTCCAGTGAAGCACGTGAGCTCACTCGCCTCCAGAAGCCTCACATCATTCTTCACGTGCCAGCGCGTGCACCCTTTTTCAGGTGATTTCTCCTGTCGTGCCTCTTGCCGATGACCTTCCCTGTCGAGCGCGCCTCTGACCAACATGTTTTCACACTTGGTTTGCACTTTCTTTTTTGGCACCTTCCATTGCTCAGTTTCTTGCTTTTTGCCTCAGTACCTATTCTTTTAATTGAAAAATGACTGATGGAAAGAAGGAAGCCTCTGAAACAAAGGTTGGATTTGTCAATAATTATCCCTCTTTACAAATTACTCCTGTAAAGTTGGATGAAACTAACTATTTGGCATAGTCTAGATCCTGTCTACTGTTCATTCAGGCTAGAGGACTGCAGGGGGTATATCATTAGAGATAAGAAAAAGCCAGAAAGTACTAGTTCTACCTACAATCAGTGGGAGTCGGAGAACTCTCTTGTTATGTCATGGCTCATCAATTCTATACAATCTCATATAACTCGTGGGTATTTACTGTTGGACAGTGCAACTACCATTTGGATTGTTGTTTCCCAGACTTATTCTCAAGTTGGGAATGATGCACAAATTTATGAGCCTAGGAACAAGGTTCATAGAATGAAACAAGGTGAGTTGACTGTTGCTCAGTATTATGCGGAATTGAGTGATTTATGGCAAGAGTTGGATTTCAATCAGGACTTTCAGACTTCATGTCTGGTTGATGCAGTTAAGTTCCAGAAATTGATTGAGAAGGAACGAATATATGATTTTCTTGCTGGGCTAAAAGTGGAGTATGATCAGATTCGGATCCAAGTACTTGGTAAGGATCCTTTGCCCACCTTATGTTCAGCAGGAGGAGAGCAGAAGAAGCGTCATGATCAATTCTACAGTTGTTGATAAGGCTAGGCTGACTGCTGACTGCTAACTCCTTACGAGAATAGTCACATGGTCCATCAGATAAGGATCACTTGCATTGTGACTACTGTGGGAAATCCCGGCACACCAAAGAACAATGCTGGAAGCTGCATGGCCGCCCAACTAAAGGGCGTAGAGGAAAAAGGATGACTGTGCTAGACCACAAGCAAATGTATCTGAGGCTGAGTGTTTTTGAAGAGACTGTTATCACTGGGATGTTTTCCAATGAAAAGGTACAGACTCTAAGGTGATTCCTATCATAGCTTGAATCACAATCCAATACAGTTGCCCCTTCTAACTTCGTCAACCCAGGTAATGCTTTTTTTGTCAATCATAATAATTCATTTTGAGTCATAGATTCTGGAACAAATAAACATATGACAGGCTCTTCAAATAAATTCATATTCTATTCTCCATGTTCAGGCAAAGAAAAAGTCCGCACTGCGGATGGATCCTTATCTAATTTTTCTGGAACAGGTTCTGTTAAATGCACTCCTACTATAAGTCTTAATTCTGTCTTACATGTGCCTAGCTTTCCTATTAATCTTCTATCTGTTAGTTCTATCACAAAAGCTCTTAACTGCAAAATTGAATTTTTTTCTCACTCACTGTGTATTTTAGGAATTAATAACAGGGAGAATAGTTGGTAATGGTAGACTGCAAGATGGGCTATTTTTATTGAATGATTGTGTTGATCAAACCATGTTGGAACAGTCTATGGGTGCTGAGGAAGAAATTATCCAGTGGAATAGGAGACTTGGACATCCTTCATTTACTGTTTTAGAGAAACTTTATCCTCTTTTGTTTAAGCAATGCAAAACTGAATTATTAGTATGTGATGCTTGTGAGTTTTTCAAACATACTAGACAATGTTATCCTGCAATAAAGACAATGTTATCATACAATAAATAATAAGGTTTTAGTTTTTTTTTTTTATGACTATCCATTATGATGTGTGGGGACCTACTCAAACTTTGTCTTTATCGGATTATAGATGGTTTATGACTTTTATTGATTGTTGCAGTAGGTTAACTTGAGTATATCTGATGAAAGGGAAAAATGAAGTATTTTCATGTTTTCAGCAGTTTCACAAAGTAATTAGCACCCAGTTTAATGCTTATGTTAAAATACTGAGAACTGATAATGGCATAGAGTATATGAATGGAGTTTTTCAGGAATATTTAAAGTTACATGGAATTTTGCATCAGATTAGTTGTGTTAACACTAGTGTTCAAAATGGAGTGTCTGAGAGAAAAAATAGATACTTACTTAAGGTTGCTATATCTCTTATGTTTACAATGAATATTTCTAAACCTTACTGGGGGGATGATGCTCTTTCTGCTGCATATCTTATTAACAGGATGCCACTCCGGACTTTAGAGCTTAAGAGTCCTTTAGAGGTTTTGCAAGGTAAAAATTTATATACTGTTCCTACAAAGGTCTTTGGTTGTGTTTGCTTTGTTTATCAGCCTAATAGGGGGAAGTTAGATCCTTGAGCCCTCAAGTGTGTCTTTGTTGGTTATTCCAGTACTCAGAAGGGGTATACATGTTACCACCCTCCTACACGAAAATATTTTGTGAGCATGGATGTTACCTTTAGGAAATCTGAATCTTATTTCCATCCACCTCTTCAGAGGGAGCATAGGAAGGAAGAAGAGGTGTTTTTCCCTTCTTCTTTGTCTTCTCTCAACTTTCAACTTCAAAGTGAAAATCTGGGTTTAAAACTTGTACCTAATAATGATACTCAGAGGAAGTCACCTAAATCTCGAAGGAGACTAAATAGATCAGATTTGAGAATCTATACTCAGCGGAACAAGACAGATATAGCCATCAAGCAGGAGACTGCTGATCAATTGAAATCTCTGAATTCAATTCCTAAACATTCTAAGGTATGTGATGAGTCTCTTTTGGTTCTTGAAGAGTCTAATTTTAATTCTCGGTCTACTTTTTCTTCTTCTGATAATGATCTTGATATTCCTATTACTCTCAGAAAAGGTGTTAAAACCTATACTAAACGTCTCATCTCTAACTTCATTTCCTATGATTCTTTGTCTCCATCCTATAGAGCCTTTCTATTATCTGTTTCCTCTGTTTCTATCCCACAGGATTAGAAGAAAGCATGTCTTGATCCAAAATGGAAGGCAGCCATGGTGGAGGAGATGAAAGCTCTGGCAAAGAATGAGACATGGGAACTTGTTACTCTTCCACCGGGAAAAAACCACTTGGATGCAAGTGGGTGTTCATTGTGAAACATAGAACAGATGGTTCAATTAAAAGGTATAAGGCTAGGCTGATAGCAAAAGGCTTTACACAGACATATGGGGTAGATTATCAGGAAACCTTTGCTCCTGTTGCTAAAATGACTACCATCAGAATTTTACTATCATGTGTAGTAAATCTTGAGTGGGATTTGCAACAGTTTGATATAAAAAATGTATTTCTACATGGTGATTTGGAAGAAGAAGTGTATATAGAAAATCCTCCAGGATTTGAGGATGAGAAGACCAAATGAAATGTTTGTAGATTGAAGAAAGCACTGTATGGCTTAAAACAGTCACTTAGGGTATGGTTTGACAGGTTCAGTAAGGCTATGGTTTCCTTTGGATACTGCCAAAGCAATGCTCATTACACCTTGTTTATAAAACACTATAAGGGTAAGATCACTCTGCTTATTGTTTACATGGATGATATTGTGGTAACTAGTGATGATAGAGAAGAAATGGCTCATCTAAAGGAGCAACTAGTACAGGAGTTTGAAATCAAAGATTTGGGAAGGCTAAAGTACTTTCTTTGAATAGAGATTGCCAGATCAGATAAAAGAATCTTTATTTCTCAAACGAAGTACATACTAGATCTGTTGGAGGAAACAGGAATGCTAGGTTGTAAATTAGTAGAGTCTCTCATTGAAGCAAATTACAAATTGCAAGCTGGAGTTGGGGAATCAATGGATATAGGGAGATATCAGAGGTTGGTTGGCAGACTGATTTATCTTTCACATACCATACCAGATATAGCATATGCAGTGGGTCTAGTGAGTCAGTATATGCATGATCCTCGTGAACCTCATTTGGAGGCTGTTTTTCGCATTTTGGGATACTTAAAATCTGCACTTAGGAAATGACTTCTTTTCTCAAAGTATGGCCATCTTCAGATTAAGGCCTTTACAGAAACAGATTGGCCTGGATCTCTTAATAATAGGATATCGACATCTGGTTACTATAATTTTATTGGTGGTAATCTAGTCACTTGGAGAAGCAAGAAGCAAAATATGATAGCTAGATCTAGTGCAGAGGCTGAGTTTAGAGCAATGGCTTAAGGTATTTGTGAACTATTATGATTACGAAAGTTGATGGAGGAATTAAAATTGCTGGAAGCTAGTGATTTGTACTTATTCTGTGATAACAAAGCTGCCATCAATATAGTTCACGATCCAATTCAGCATGATCGGACAAAGCATATAGAGATTGACAGACACTTCATAAAAGAAAAAGTTATCAATGGTTCCTTAAGTATCTCTTACGTAGGATCGAAAGACCAATTAGCTGATATGTTTACTAAGGGATTAAGTTGTAAGGGGTTTCATACCCTAGTTTGCAAGTTGGGCATGTGCAACATACATAAACCAACTTGAGGCAGAGTGTTAGAATCCCTTAATTAGTGTAAATCCCTTAATTAGTGTAAATTAGCTATAAATTAGAATATAATTAGGAATCATTGTATTTATTAGTTTCCTATTTAGTCATAGCCTTTGTATATAAATTAAAATTCTTGTAAATCATTTTTATATGAAGAAATATAAAAGAAATTCTCTAAACTTTTTGTCTTCTACAGATATTAATTCTTGTTTTAATTAAGAGTAATTTCCTTTTCGGAATTGTAATCCCTTGTATACAGGGATTGCTATTTATAGTAGGATTATTATTATTTCCTAGAGGGATTTCTATTTCTAGTAGGATTATTACTATTTCCTTTCTTATTATTATTTCCTTTCTAGTTATAAACCTGATGGAATTAGGATTTCTAATTCTAGTAGGATTCCAATAGATTTTGCGTAAACCTCTCTTATTCACTTGAATTAATAAAATTAAGCAGAACTATTTTCAATTAAATTGAGATCTGGACTCTCTTCTCTAACAAGTCTAAAGTTAGAGCTCCCTTTTGACAAACTCAAGTTTTTAGCAACAATAGGCCGAGGAAAGTATCGATGTAAAGCAAAAGTTTTAACTTTTGAATAAGATTTCACTGTTAACAAGCCTGTGACAAGATCCTAGGCACAAGAACATAACAAATTAGTATCAGAGCCAACCGTCCTGAGCGACTCAAATCTGAGAGAAGAGTTAAGATCTCTTTTCCAGGAGGCATAGGCCATATCCGAAGCTAAGGTGACTAAAGCAGAATCGAGAATGGAGGCTCGAGTTGTACAATCAAAAGCCAAGATAGAAGCACGATTACAGATTTTATCTCAGCAAATGCGGGAAATTCTTAATGGTGCTAGTAGAAGCCGAGGAAGAGAATTCGATGGAGGAATAGGCAGTAGCAATAGTCACATGCTTAACAGAACAGAAGAAAAAGTAGAAGGGTGACCTATAGCAGGAGTTGTTCCACAGTACACTAAGCTGGATTTCCCAACTTTTTATGGAACCAAAGATCTGTTAATTTGTTTGCATAGATGTGAGTGTAGAAAGAGATGATTCTCTTTGATTTCAATTAATCTGTACATGGGTATATATATACAATTGATTCCTATAATTTTGTTCTACTAATTAGGAAGAAATCCTAAATAAGAAATCCTAAATAAGAATACAGAATACAGAATATACAGAGAAATAATATAGTGATTGACTTTCCATAACATAGTGATTGACTTTCCATAACATAGTGATTGACTTTCCATAACACTCCCCCTCAAGTTGGAGCATAGATGTTAATCATGCCCAACTTGTTACAAATGTAGTCAATCCTAGCTCCATTCAGAGCTTTTGTGAAAATATCTCCTAACTGCTCTCCAGTTTTGATATGTCCTGTTGAGATGATCTGTTGTCGAATCTTTTCACGAACAAAATGACAATCAATCTCAATATGTTTGGTCCGCTCATGAAACACCGGATTAGAAGCAATATGAAGAGCAGCTTGATTATCACACCACAATTTCGTAGGCAGGGAGGTCTTAAAAACCTGTCTCATCTAGTAATTGAAGTATCCACATTACCTCACATACTGATTGTGCCATGGCTCTGTATTCGGATTCAGCACTAGATCGATAAACTACACTTTGCTTCTTGCTTCTCCAAGACACCAAATTTCCTCCAATAAAAACGCAATATCCAGTAGTTGACCTCCTGTCAACCTTAGATCCAGCCCAGTCCGCATCTGAAAAATATTCAACATTCAAATACCTATGATTACCATATAGCAAATCTCCTCCTGGAGCGCCCTTCAGATAACACAAGATTTATTCCAAGGCTTCCCAATGAGCAATAATTGGGGAAGACATAAACTGACTTACCACACTAACGGCATAAGCAATGTCAGGACGAGTGACTGTAAGATAGTTCAATTTTCCTACCAATCTCCTGTATCTCTCTGGATCTTCAAACAACTCACTATCCCCTGCTAACAGCTGTAAAGTTGGAGTCATTGGTGCACTACAAGGCTTAGCACCTAATTTTCCTGTCCCTGTTAATAGATCGAGGACATATTTTATTTGAGACAAGAAAATACCCTTCTTACTTCTCATAACTTTTATACCCAAGAAATACTTTAACAATCCCAAGTCTTTGGTCTGAAACTGAGTTTGGAGGAATGTTTTAAGAGATAAAATACCTGCAGAGTCACTCCCAGTGATGACAATGTCATCCACATAGACTACCAAGAGAATTAGACCAGCCTCAGATTGCCTATAAAATATTAAGTGATCACACTTACTCTTTTGCATACCAAATTCCTGTACTGCTTCACTGAATCTCCCAAACCATGCCCTAGGACTTTGTTTCAAGCCATAAAGAGACTTTCGAAGCCTACAAACTTTATCCAACTCCCCCTGAGCAACAAACCCAGGTGGTTGCTCCATATACACCTCCTCCTGAAGATCACCATGAAGGAAAGCATTCTTGATATCCAATTGATGCAGGGGCTAATTATATGTAGCTGCTAAAGAGATAAACAAGCGAATAGAAGTAAGTTTAGCTACAGGAGAAAAAGTATCAGAGTAATCAACCCCATATGTCTGAGCATATCCTTTTGCTACAAGGCGTGCTTTTAACCTAGCCACAGAACCATCAGGATTTACCTTTACTGTAAATACCCATTTGCAACCAATAGCTTTCTTACCAGTGGGCAAAGGCAACAGTTCCCATGTACCATTAGCATCTAAAGCCTCCATTTCCTCTTTCATAGCATCACACCAGCCAGGATGAGACAGTGCCTCATCAACAGTATTAGGGATAGGAACAGAGTCTAAAGAAGTAACAAAACACCGAGAACAAGAAGACAATTGATTATAAGAAACAAAAGAAGAGATAGGGTACGTACATGAACGTTTACCTTTACGAAGAGCAATGGGTAACTCTAGATCAGAATCATAATCAGTATGAGGTACAGGATCTCCCAACGAAGTAGCTGGTGGAGGATCTGAGTCAGGAATCTCCAATCTCCTGGAATAAACATGAACAACGGGAGGTCGAGTAGGTCTAGAGACAGAAGGAACAGGCTGTGGGAGAGGACTAGACATTGGTTGGACAGTATATATTAAGAGATCATCCTCCTCCCCCTGACTCTCATACACAGATGATGGAGGAAAAAATGGAGTGGACTCAAAAAATGTGACATCTGCAGAAACAAGATAACGATTAAGAGTAGGAGAGAAACAATGGTACCCTTTTTGGAGCCGGGAGTACCCAAGGAAGACACATTTGAGAGATTTTGGATCCAATTTAGTAACCTGTGGACGAATATCACGCAAAAAACAAGTACAACAAAAAATACGGAGTTCAATAGGGAACAAAGATTTTGTAGGAAACAAAGTAGTATAAGGAATATCCCCATTAAGGACAGAAGACGGCATACGATTGATCAAAAAACATGCCGTAGAAACTGCATCCACCCAAAAGTGTTTAGGTACTTTCATCTGAAAAAGAAGAGCACGAGTTACCTCAAGAAGATGAAGATTTTTTCTTTCGGCCACGCCATTTTGGGATGGGGTATCCACACAGGAAGACTGAAAGAACGCCATTTTGTGTCATACAAGGATGAAATTGTGCTGAAAAGTATTCTTTGGCATTGTTACTTCTTAATATGCGCACAAAAATATTAAATTGAGTTTTGATTTCATTACAAAAGGCACAAAAGATAGAAAACAACTCAGAACGATTCTTCATTAAATACAACTGGGTAACACGAGAGTAATCATCAACAAAAGTAATAAAATAACGAAATCCAGTTTTAGATGTAACAGAACAAGAACCCCAAACATCAGAATGAACTAATTCAAAAGGGTATGAAGCCCGTTTATTAACTCTAGACACAAAAGGCAAACGATGATGTTTTGCAAACTGACACGACTCACATTCTAGTACTGATAAAGACTGAAATTGAGACACAGCTTCTTCATGGTAGACAAAGAAGGATGACCCAATCTACAATAAGCTTCAAGAGGTGTTAAGGTACTGGAGCAAACAAGCGACCGCGGTACATGATTTTCCAGAACGTAGAGACCACCTGACTCGCGTCCTCTACCAATAATCTGCTTCGTCGTAAGATCCTGAAACAAACACTGGTCAGGAAAAAAGGAAACAGAACAATTTAAGGTACGAGTAAGTTTACTAACAGAAAGTAGATTAAAAGAAAATTTTAGTAGACACAAAACAAAAGACAAAAAAATTGACGAAGTCGGGTTCGCAGTTCCAGAACCCATGACACAAGAAGTAGAACCATCAGCTAAAGTAACAGTAGAGGAAGTGAGATTAGACTGAAAAGCAGATAGAAGACTAGAATTACATCATGTGATCTGTCGCACTGAATCAATAACCCATTTGGATGAAGAAGACACAAAGCATATAGTGGATTTACTCGACTCGTGATCGCGATGTGAGGAACTGTAGGCTTTAGAGATACACGATCTTTGGGAAAATTGTGCAAAATCCTCTGCAGATACCAAAATAGTTTTCTCAGAGGAAGATACTGTAGAATTCTCTGCTTCCATATTTGCCATCTGTGATCGCTGATTTTTCCTCTGAAGTTGCGGACAATTATATTTTGTATGGCCAGGCTCATGGCAATAATAACAAATAACTCATCTTGAGTCCTGATTAGAACTAGCCTCTCCATTACGCTGATTACTTCTGTTGCCTGTAATTCCTCCTCTAGTTCCTCTTCTATTACCCTGTTGTCCATTTGGATTACGGCTAATAAGAGCACTCTTGGCGGTGTGAAGATTGAGTACTCTCTGTCTGAAGGACCGTGTGAACGTTTCATGCAAGAGGAAATCTCGGAATCGAGAGAATCGAGATTTAGCGATCTCATACTCAAGGAAGGCACAAGAAAACTCATAATGACCGGTTGCTCCGTTGGGCTCTTTGAACTTTCACATCAGGACTAAAAGGCAACAATACATTAAGTTCCTCATATACCTGTTTAAAATCCATAAAATAAGCCTTGAGAGACTTATCCTCTTTCTCAGCACGGTAGAATGCCTTACAAACATCATAAATACGGGAGATATTCCCTTTACCAGAATACAAAAAATCTAAGTAATCCATCAATTCCGTAACAAATTCATAGTGATTAATTAAACTAATTACCTCACTATGAATCGAGTTCCGAAGCTGCAAAAACAACTGAGCATTCTCCCTTAGCCAAGTTTGTCGTGTATCATCAGTGGGTGGATCTTTAGTAAGGTGATCATCCTTATCAATGCTACGCAAATAGACCCTAACAGTCTTACTCCACTCCAGGTAATTCGAACCATTAAGTTTGTGTTCCGTGATCTTAGTCATCACCGGAATCACATCAGAAATAACATTCTTATTGTCTGCCATTTGTTGAGACAAAGAAAACTAACCGAAACGCTAATCCAAAGTGCTTATAGCAGCAAAATAACCCAAAATCACAAATCAAGCAAATACCAAAATAGGATCTGAGAGCCAAACCTCAGGAGTCCTTTAATGGTATCTTTGGATCGTGCAACAACGACACAGTGGTGGAATGAGGGGTTTGAGGCGACGCCGGCGATGTTGATCGGGGTTGAAACGGCCGGTCGGCGGCCAAGGTCTCTCCTGAGCTGAGTAGTGAGAACAAATAGTCACCCTAAATTGATGATCTGCTCTGATACCATGTAGATATAGATGATTCTCCTTGATTTCAATCAATCTGTACATGGGTATATATATACAATTGATTCCTATAATTGTGTTCTACTAATTAGGAAGAAATCCTAAATAAGAAATCCTAAATAGGAATACAGAATACAGAATATACAGAGAAATAATATAGTGATTGACTTTCCATAACAGTGAGCAATTCTTTTCCTATCAAATGACTTCTAAGGCAAATAAAGTATGTCTTACACCATTTCATATGCTTGGAGAAACACAAATTTGGTTCTATAGATTGGAAAAAGAAGAACCAAACATAACATGACTAGTCTTCAAGGATTATTGCAATTTGAGTTTCAGACCTCCACTCAGTCGCAATTCTTTGAGCGAATTGGTTAATTTAAACCAAGCAGGAACAGTAGAGGAGTACCAACGCCAATTTCAAAGTTTGCTAGCTCAAGCAACAAACAGTTTGAGTAGACCAATGGGTGGACTTATTTAATACGGGGCTAACTAATTCAATCAAGCTTGATGTGGAGATGCAAAATCCACCAAGTCTAGCATAAGCAATGAATTTAGCAAGAGTTTTTTAAAGAAAACAACAGTTGGGAGAGACATACGATAAGGAAATTGGACAAATTCACAGTCCAATACAAGAACAACAACTATTTCATCAATTCCGCCTGTAACCAAGGCTACCGCCAACCAGATCATTAGCACATCACATAATTCTAGTTCAGGAAGTGTTTCATCTCTTTTTATTAAAAAAATTGAGCCTTGCAGAGATGCTTGAGTGAAGAGCAAGGGCCTTGCTATAATTGTAACAAACCATATTCCTCCAGGCATCAATGTAAGAAGTTATTTTGATTAGAGATGGATGATTCAGAGGAAGCAATGAGGGAAAAGGACTATGGATGACTCATAGTCTTATCCTACTATCGAGTTTGGGGACAAGCTATTTCTCCAAGAGGAAAGTGATGTTATGGACGCATTTGTGGTTGAATTTTGGGGATTTACTTTCTATTATTATTAGATATTAATTCTTGTTTCAATTAAGAGTTATTTCCTTTTCAAAATTATAATCCCTATCATACAAGGACTTCTAATTCTATTAGGATTATTATTATCTCCTTTCTAGTTATACACTTGATGGAATTAGGATTTCTAAATCTAGTAGGATTTCAATAGATCTTGTGTAAAGCTCTCTTACAAAAGGGTCACTTGAATTAAAAAAATTAAGCAAAACTATTTTAAATTATATTGAGATCTGAACTCTCTCTTCTCCAATGAGTCAAAGGTTAGAGCTCCTTTTTAATGAGCTCACGTTTTCAGCAATAATAGATCGAGAAAAAAATCAAAGTAAAACAAAAGTTTTAGTTTTCGAATCAAATTTCATTGTTAACAGGTCTGTTATGAGATTCTGGGCAGGAGAACATAACACACTATCCCAAATTGTAATACCAATACCAAAAATGCTACTTGTCTATTCTTTTGTTTTCTCAATATTCTGCCACTTGATGTAGCTTTCATTCTATCAAAGGCCCAAAATATGCAAGCAATATTTTGTTAGACAACATGGCAAAGTTGTTTATATTGGGTCAAACCTAGTTAGGCAATACAAGTAGAATGGCAAGCACCTAGTAAGTATTCAAAAACCATATTTAATTATCATGATTGCAAGTACATGCAATACTTTTTTTGTATAAACTTCATATGCAATGGCTACATGTTTCCGTGCATTGGCATTTTTCAGCTAAATCAGATGTCTTTAGTTTCAAGGTGCTACTTGAGCTTGTGAGTAGTCATGATGGGAAAAAATGTAGAGGACCTTTTAAGCGATATAAGTATCACTTCTTCTCATTAACTAAAAATCTAGCCACAATATTCATTCAACCAAGCTATGCTATGTCACCAACCATTACCACATCCTATTCAAAATTGACTAAGGAGGTAAAGGAAGTCCAAATAAACATATCATATTCAAAATCAACTATAGAGGCTAGGAAGCCCTGTTGGGTAGGACTATGCATGGTTTTTGGGGATTGTGAACTGTATTGAACCATACTTATTTCACTATTTTGGTATGGTTCTAGTTATTCACGAAGAATGAAACTAAAACCGTACCGAATCGAGAATCAATTTTATACATATGTTTTTCTATGATTTTTTTGGATATATATATATATTATAATTATGGATTATATCTAACCTAATATTATCTTTCATTCCTCTACCCTCTCTTAATAATTTTTGCTATAAATACATTAAATCACTTGATAATTCTTAATTATAATTATACTACTATTTTACATAATATGCTTAATCCTTAATTATATATGCGCCTTATAGTTAAAAATTATATAATTATGAAAAAGGTTAAAGGTATATTGTATAATATATTTGTATTATTATATTATATAATATTCTTAATCCTAAATTATATATATACTTTATAATTAAAGATTATAGAATTAAAAAAATAGTTAAAATGTATATATTAACAACCAACTCTTAAGCTTAAATGGCAATTCATAAATGACTTTTCATGAAAACAATTGTATAAAATTGTTTCAAGAATTGAAATCCGAATTGAAATCAAAGTACCGAGAACTGACCTGAAACTGAAACATCAAAGAATTGAACCAGAACTATACACCCCTACTGTTATGATAGCAAATGTGAAGTGGAAAAAAGCTGCATTGGAAAAACCAAGTCTAAGTAAGAGACACATTAGTGGAAAATGTCTTATGGACTAATGCCTTAAGGCTTTTAGTTAGATGTTGTGTGAAAGTTGTTGGGATAGTACACGTTAAGGGAAATGGCACATTGGAAAGACAAGAAGGAATTGCGCATGGTACAATTAACTAAACCATGCGACTATCTTTTGCACCAAACCAAACCTACCAGTTTAGTCATCTTTCACACTGTAACTGGTCTGCCCAATTTGGATTCTTTGGGTCTTCATTTTTTTTTCCAAGTTCAAGTAAAATTTTTTAATTTAATTTTAAGTCAAGATATTATCAATTAGGCTAAAGTAAAAATTTTTTTAAAACATTTGCATGAAAATTACTAAAGACTTGACTAAAAAAACTTAAAAAAAAAAAAAAAAAAAAACTATGATGTCAATAAATATTGTAAAACCAAATATAAAAATTGCCACATTACTAATATTAGTATCTTCTACTAGAATAATAAGAAACAATAATAATAATTTAAAGAAACATAATTCAACAATATAAGAGTTCGTTCTCATACTAAATTTAGCATTAAAGTATACAACTCAACTCAATTAAGCCTTTATCCCAAAAATTTGGGGTCGGCTATATGGATTCTCTTTCTCCACTCTAAACGATTTTGGATTAAATCCGCGGAAATGTGTAATGCTTCTAGATCATGTTGTACTACTCTCCTCCAAGTCAGTTTAGGTCTACCCTTTCTTTTCTTTCTATCCTCTAACCTAATATGCTCTACTTGTCTAATTAGAGCCTCCGTATGTCTATGCTTCATATGACCAAACCACCTCAATCTCCCTTCTCTCAGCTTATCCTCAATTAGCACCACTCCTACCTTTTCTCTAATACTCTCATTACAGACTTGATCTAGTCTAGTATGGCCATTCATCCACCTTAACATTTTCATCTCCAATGCAGTGTTGCTCTTAAGGACTAAATGAGGGCCATAAAAGTGGAAATGACCAATGGACCTAATGCCTTGAAGTTTGGGATCAATTGTGTTGTCAAGACCACGAGTGTGGTTCTCTAACAAAATCCTACAAGAAGGATTCCCCCAAGCACTTTGGGCTCCCCAGTTTTAACAAGTCCCAATAACCAAGTCATTTAAACAAACCAACTTAATGATAACAAACTTGCAATGTTTTGATAAGTGTCTTTTGGGTCAAACCAAAATAGAAAAATGGATAAATAATATGGGTAAAGATTCACTTTTCTCAACACCCATACCAACAATTTAATTTATCTTTACTCTCATATTTAACTACCATATTGATTACTCATATCCTTTATTTCCCTAAATTCTCTTTTTCTAAAAATGACTCAAATAAAATAAAATAATTGCCATGATAACTAATCACTAGGAAAGGAATAGGCCATTAACTATCATACACATTTGATACTTGAATTAACCCTCTCAATTCAAAGGGCAATAATTTTACCTAAAATGATGATAGCAAGAAGCTAAAAAAAGCATTCATCAATATGTTACATACCATGGATAGATTCAGTTTCAAGATTCCATTCAAATGATCTCTACATTCTCCTCAACACAAACTACCTTCTTAAGAAAATGATAACAACAAAATAATGAATCAGCTTCCTGAAGAGCAACACTGCATTTGATAAAAGCACAAAAAAGCATATATAGGACTCAACCATGCTTTCAAATAACGGCCGTTACGTAACATGATGGTTGTTATTTACATGTTTTGGAAGGGCCTGTTATGTGATACATTGTTATTTATAGGCAAATTTGCGTTGGAAGTGTAATGGCCGTTACAATTGTTACGTAAGGGTAACGGCTGTTATTTACTGTTACGTAACAGTAATAGCTGTTACTTTAATTATTCCTTTGTTGAATCACATGGAAATAGTGTTATTTTGCTTCTCTTTTCTTTATCTGTGTATTCTTGCTTTCACAGCCACTATATCTCTTATATTCTCTCAAATTTTCACCCAAATTTCTCCTTTCTTCTATAAAATCTCTCCTTATTATTTGCTAAGCTAATATCATTATTAAATATCTCTATTCTAGCTATAAATTATTTAATGCTAATGATATCTAAACATAATAGATTTAATGTATTTATTTGATGTATTTGTGCTTATTACATAGTTGCGTATCTTTTTAGGGATTTAGGGAAGTCCAAAGCGCCTAGGGGAGAATCCTTTCTCGATGGATCTTGTGAAAGAACACACTTAAGGCCTTGACACCACATCTATCTTAAAATCTTAAAGCAATAGGTCTATGGGTCTTTTCTGCTTATATGTCTCTCATTCATCCCATCTTTTTTCGATTTAGGAATTCCACACTTGTATATTCCTAAAAATCTCTCCCTCAAGCGTGAATCTCTTCTACATTAGGCCTACTGGATTCGCTCCCCTCGAATGGAAGCATTTTTTCCCAACTCAAGCATTATGAAGTCACCAAGAGCCCAATTACTCGACCAAACCTGCACCAGAATGCACCACAAAGAGTCATGCTAGAGCCATTATGTGCCCTGAGAGTTTCCATTCCATTGGCATGCTCTTCTCCAGAAGAGTACTTTTCTACTCCATTGGGCCTATGTCTCCAAACCCTTCCATCATGTGCCAAAGCACCACGGAAACCACCGACCATCGTTTCCATACTCATCCTTGCCGAACTATCGGCTCTGATACCACTTGTTAGAGATTCAAGAAAGCCCAAAGAGCCTGGGGGAGAATCTTTTCTTGATGGGCCTTATGAAAGAACACACTCATAAATTTGGCACCACTTCTAACCTAAAACCTTAAGGCAATAAATATATGATCCTTCTCACTTATATGTACATCACTCATCTCATTATTTTTTGATGTGAAAATTCCATATTTGCATATTCTCAACAATAATTTTACTTGTATCTGCTAATATATAGTCATTTTATAAGCATTGTAAATTTTTCAAAAAAAATTTGCGTAGAGCTAAGCCGTTACTATTATGTTGCGGCCATTATAGGCCTATTTCTGTTAACCGCAACCGCAACCGCAACTTAAAACCATGGAATCAACCAAATTAAAAATTAAAAATTTTCAAAAAAAATAACTTTGTAGTATGCTTCACCAAGATATACCGTACTGAAAACTAAAGAAAAATAAGAATTACCAAAACTGAATGAGAATTAACTTGCTTTTATGCTAAAACTTGAGTTTCATCACCAATCAAACGAAAGACCAAAAAAAAGGGTTAAAATAATGTCCAACTGAATTCCAATCGTTCGTATTATAGACACAATTCAAGGCACCCTAAGGCACAAAGGGATCTTCAAGCCTCAGCTTGTACACACACATTTGAGAGGTGAGGCACAGGAAAAATAAAATTTTCCAGAAACTTCCCAATTAACAACATATATCCATTACTTTCAAAAAATTAAAAAAAAAAAATCATATATCCATTGGAAACTAATATCTAGCTAGCACTCCTCCTTTTGAATTTAACTATCATATGTTACATGTAGTTTTTTTTATGGAATCATTTCTCTACAAGAATGATCAAAATCCATACTCCATAACAAGGAAAAGGGCTAAAACTACTAGAATCCATATTTAATACCAAAAAATGGTCAGCACCTATCTCCATATGAGCAAGGGACAACAACATTCTAGGTTTCTTAAATTTCACTTGGGAAAAATAAATGGACAAAAAAAAAAGACAAGAAGAAATGGGTTAACAAAATGGAAAGAAAACAAAGGACTAGAGAGGAAAAGTAGAGAAGGAAAGAGAGAGAACCAAGGACTAGTCATTTTCGTTAGCTTGTTTAGAAGTTGTTAAAGGCTCAAGGCGCACCAAGGCACAAAAGGTCCTGGACCCTAGCGAGCGCTTGTGCGAGGTGAGCCGCAGCGCAAAAATAAAAAATTCATAAAAAATAAATTATTTAAACACTATAAATTTAATAAATATAATATTAATTACTTATAAAAATATATCTGATATGATAGTAAAAATATTTGCTAAAATGGGTTAACAATTGCAATTCAAAAAGTATCAAGTGCAATCAGCCAAGAGGATTTTTATTTGATTATCTAACCTAAAATCCTTTGCACTAGAACATTTACATGGTGTGTGATTGAGAACCAAAAAGTAAGCAGTATGCAAAGTATATTAGGATTTAATGGCAGCCATCAAACCAGAAAATATACTTTTCACACAACTCACTTTGCATTAAACTGATTACCCAGAAAAAAAGGGGGGGAAGAAGAAGAAGAAGAAGAAGAAGAAGGAAAACTACCAGATTAAAGACAAGCATTTTAAAATAAAATAAACCTTCTTACCCAGCTCATTTAAAATAAAAATCTTAGGCGCATACAATGTCAAAAAAAAGAAAAGGACATAAGTTTAAACAAGGGATTCAATTGAAAAGGCAATGACAATTCTCTGAACTCAACACAAAATATAATCTAGAATTCAAATAAATTTTCCGTGCATAACTAAAGTTGTTCCTAAGATCATACTAGTAATTCTTTTATAAGCCTAACGGTATATAAAGCTTCAATCTGACAAAATGTCCAAATCAATCGAAGACAATGTCGCCAACATAAAGACACAGACACAGAAATTACTTCAAATAAAATCATATTCAAACTTCTCAAATAAAAAGATTCAGTAGACAGAGATAATCAATTTAACATCCTCAAAATCACAAAAAAATAATCGCAATTAATTCAGAGAACCCAGAAACTTTTCATGCCATAAATATGCAAAAATAATTAAAGAATTAACTATCAAGAACACAAGGTTCAGAACCCAAACAGAACATTGAATAAAAGGATTCCAAAAATAAGCAAATATCAAGCAACAATAACTTCAGATTCTAATTGGTTAGCTTTTGTTTTTTTTTTCTATTATGGAAGCAAAACATTAATTTACTTGCATCAATATCATCGGCTTTCTTTTCCTTTTATTTTCTTATATAGCCCGACAGTAAAAACATCAGAATTTGTTTAAATATTTTTAATAAAACAAAATCCTAAACCCATTCATTTCTTTTATCCAAGAAAAGCCTTAAAATATCTAACTAGAAAACTGTGGATTTTAACAGAACAAATCACTTTTTTAGCCATTAACAACGAGACTGAGGATATGTGTGCGCTTGTGTAGAAAGAGAGGATAACAGAACCGATAACTATGATTTATTTACCTGCTGAGTTCGCAATAAATAACCGGAAAACCAAGAATGAGTTGTCAACACTTCACCAGAAACGAGTCCTCCTCTACGCTAGTAGTCACGCGCTGCCACTGTTGAGCCTCACCGGAGACTAATGGGAACTGAATAAGCAGGCGACTCCCAGGAATGCCAAGGTCGGAGATGAGCTAACAATATCTTAAATCGACGTCAAGTGTCTTCAACTCAAAGTTCTCGATCTGATTTTTCCGTTGGTTTTACGGCGGAAAAGGAAACACTGGCAGAGAATGAGGTAGCAGGTCAAGCAGGAGGACTAAGAATAAATGTGTTTGGTCTCTCGGCCACCAACGGCGAAAAGAAGCAATGGTTTGGGCATAATTCCGGCAGAAGAAGACTCACTGGGTTACTGACGCTGGCTTATAACTAACAAACTGATTGGATAGAAGTACAAGGAAGCGTCAAGAGAGACTCTCTAAAGCTGAAAGAGACCTTCTGTCTTCGGCTTTCACATTTTTTTTATATATTATTTTTTTGTATTTTTTTCCCCCTTGTCCCCAGCGCACAGCTCTGCTTTGGCAGTTGGTGGTCCCACAGACGAATGATTCTGCTCTTCCATTTGTGTCCGCTCTCCTTTTGGGTTAAGATCCGGATACTAAAAAACGTTTTATTAAAGAATATTATTTTAAATATTATTTAAAAAATCCTTTCAAAAAATAATTTAATTATTTTTAAAGTTTTATAACTAAAATATCTAAATTTAATTTTAAAATAATTTTATTAGCACCCTAAATTAAATTTTAATTAATTTTGAGCTAAAACTAATGTAATTAAGTTTTCTTATAGTGAAAATTTAAAAGTAGTAGAGAAAAAAAATATATAAAATAATTATTGTCAACATATACACGTGAAAAAGTGGAGATTTAGTGCCTTTTTAAGAAGTTTATAAAAGACCAGATAATTTTTTCAATTAATTGATCAACAGCCAACAAATCTAATCAAATAGCAAACCAATTCGAGCACAATTTGCCTTTCAAATTTCAGTCCTTATTTATTTTAGTTTCACTCATTTTCTTTTTAATTATTAGCATATCACCACCACCATCACCTCCACTACTTATGCATGCACCTATATTACGTCAACCCAAACCTCATGTTGACTATGAAGCCTTCAAGATAGTTTTTGAAGAGTTGTATGGACCTGACCATTGTCAGATAGGTCGTCTTGAGCTTCATAAACCCTGTCCAAACTGGGTGAATAGAAATAATCCCTTCCCTATGAATTATAGAATACCTGAGTTCACTTTGTTTTCAGCAAATAGGTTACAATCTGTTTTAGAACATATTGATAAGTTTACTATGCAATGTGGTGAGCTTGATAATTATGAAAAATTTGACATTTTTAAACTAAGATTGTTTCTCAATTCCTTCACTGCAACTATATTTTCATGCATGCTTCATTACCTAGAGATTCTATGCATACTTAGCAAGATATGGAGCACTTATTTCACACAAAGTTTTACAAAATTGAGCATGAGATGTCTATTGTTAAGTTGTTTAAAATTTACCAAGGGTCAGGAGAGTATGTAGATTCATACATATCTAGGTTCAAGAATATGTGTAACAAATGCAAAGTATTTTTGCCTAAATATGAGTTTGTCAAGTTGGCCTAAGGTGATTTAGACATTGAGCTTCAAAAAAAGTTTCAAGGTGTGGAGTTTAGAGAATTCCTTGAGTTTTCTACAAAAGTGGCAGACTATGAAGAGTTGCTTAGGGAAAAAAAAAATAAGAAAAGGAAAACTTCCATTGGCACCTATTTTTAAAAAACTTTTCATGATGATGGTATTTTTTATTATGTGAATATGGGTAGCTATATTTGTCCTATGTTATCTAAACCAAAAAAAAAAACTCTAAAACCATCGAGGAAAGCCTTTTCTAACCCTTTGCCACCCCTGCAATAATATTCTTTTGACATAACCAGGGCGAAGGAGATTTTTTATTTTATTTTGCAAGAAAAATTCTTGATTCTTCCACAAGGACACAAAATGTCATCTAAAGAAGAGGTGAAGGGCATGGATTACTGCAAGTATCATGATATTTAGACTCATCACTCTAATTACTGTCAGGCATTTAGGAATTTGATCCAAGATAAGATCAATAAAGTTGTGCTCAAGTTCCTAGACCAAAGTGAGACTTCAATGTTGATTAATGAGAATTTGTTTCCACCTGTGACAACCACTAATGCCACTAATGTTGATCTAAAAGAACTATTGGAGGATAAGAAAATTAGGAATAAGATGCAAAAAAATCCAAGTCCAAAGCTAAAATGGGCCTGGGTTCCAAAGCGGCATATTATAAGGTTCTTGACAAATAACATATGAGATCAACAAGGAAGGTTACACTCATGAAGTAGATCATAGGACCTTGGCACCAAAAGCCAAATGCAATAAAAGAAAGAGTTTGATTTGTGGTACAACCTAAAGGTACACTTGCTAGTGAATGGAGTCTAGTAAGGCACAAGAAATTTCCTAAATGGCTAACCAAGACACAGAAATAGAGAGTACAGTGGTTAAAAGCTAAACAACACCGTAAAACAATATTTACCATTAAAGGCTCTATTGGGTATCAGAATACAGCTTAGGCATACGATGAAATGGTGAATAGGAAAAGTTTTGCGGAAGGTGAGCTAGTTTGGAAATTCATCTTACCTCCGGGACAAAAGACAGAGAACTAAGAAAATGGTCACACAACTAGGAGAGACCATTCAAAGTGCACACAGTTTTTAAATATGAAGCATACCAGCTAGTTAGCCTAGATGGAGTCTCGCACAAAAAGTGCATTAATGGACACTACTTTGAAAAGTACTATCTTCGGATTTTAGAGGTAACATAATCAGAAGGTTCAAACAAAATTGTATAGGGCCATGAATATGGCCTACATTAGGCTAGCCTCATGGCCGCCATGTTTGTGGTGTCATTAAAGTCAAAGCAATTGTATAGTAAGTAAACAAGTTCTCAATAAGTCATTCTACTATTCCTATCATGCACAGACAGGTTAGACAAAACATGCAGAAGGGCTTTACAGCCTATTAGGTACCTGCTCAAGACATTCATATACATGGTGAAGTGGGTGACAGTGGCACAATAAAGGGCTCAACCCCATTTAACAGTTCGCAATAATAAGTAAGGGATCAGCTGTTAGTAGTATACCCTAAAGCATATCATTTAGTATGTATCTTGTACATATTTTATTAATAAAAGGCAATTTCACTTTTCCGTTTACATAATGTATTTATATGTAATAGAAAATGTCCATTGATATTTTATTAGAAATTCTATTCTTAAGTTGTTAAGAATATGAGTTTATCATAAATCGGTTCACAATTGAGGATACTTCACACAGGATATGACTTATCCAGAAAGATTGTAATTATGTTTGTTCCCAAGGTATTTATATGAGATATAAATAAGATAGAGTGGTGAGTCTTATGCCACATAACAAACATGATAGGCACTTATACATGATAAGTAGGCCGAACTAGTGATGCACATGACAAGCACATGGAGTTTACTCTTGTCAATGCATTGTCATATATCATATCAGTGCATATAATCTTTAGACCTGAGATAACACATTTATCTTATATATTGGTGATTTGAGTTTGATATTGCTTTCATACTTGTACTGTGTATGGGTATATGGGCATCTGTTGGCTCCTACTAGTTATATATGGAGATACGTGTTGATCAAGATGGAATCTGTTACCCTATGTAAATAGGGATAAAATCCAATGTTCATTTAATTGTTCTTGATATTTCAAGTTCCTAGCCAGGATAGATAGATTTAGTCAGAAAAGAGTTTCTGACAAGAAAATCTAATTAATCAAGAACTGAAATTAAAAGAGAACATAATATTCATAGCAAATGGGGTTTGACATAAACCATGACTCCAGCTCGAATTGAGATTTTGTAACAGAGAGATTCTAGTGCATAGTAACATATGATTAAAGGTGCATTTAAGATATTCCTTGTTACTGATTGGGTGGCCATAGCACGCTATGCTAGGTGTTAACCATGGTCTATGAGATGCCTAAAATGATTTAGAAAAATCATTTATGGTAAGAAAGAGTTCTGATGATTTTAAGAGTTAATATCATATCTCATTACTAATTAGTGATGAGCCTAGTGAGTTACACACATACACAAAATAATCACCAAGTAAAATGTGATTTAATTGATTAATTAAAAAGTTTAATTGATTAATTAAATAGGTTTGGTTTATAATAAGATTGCAAAGTTCCTAGCATGACTTGAAACCAAATCTGGGTTATTGGATGTATATAGGTTAAATTTATATTTAAAGTGTTTAAATATGAATTTAATTGTGAGAAATTAATTAATAGAGATTAATTAATTAATTTATATTTGATATAAATTGATTTGAAGAGGAGAAATAATGATTTTGGGTTGAGAACTCAAAATTACAACATAAAGATAATTTGGTCATTTCACATGGTGACATGTGGCACCATGAGATGGTGACACATGGCATCATATAAGCTTGCCATTTGTCTTCCTATCATGTAAGATGATTAAAGTAAGGATTAAGTCTAACTTTGACACTTGGCTTAATGTGATTGAGTCAATTAAAAAAAATAAGATGCAATGAGGTGGTGACATGTAGCAAAGGGTTTAAGTGACTTAATGACCTATTTATATAAAAGGGAAAAGAAAAGAAGAAACATAACACTCTTATTTTCTCTCAAGTGTGGCGGCACACCTCTCTCCCTCTTCTTTTCATCTTGTCTCATCAATTCAAAGAGAATTGAATAAAATCCTTTGAATTAAAATTGCTAGAAATTGTTTCTAGTGTCCTATACATACATACTACCTCTCTAAAGGCAAAAACCTAATTTATAATTAGTTGGAAAAGGCTTGAGAAGCAAATTGGGGGCTGCCCATTGGTGATCTTAGTGTGGACAAGCTAGAGGGACAACACTTGGGGTCCTAGGTACTTCTTAAAGGTGCCAATTACATCCATAGTGCATCAAAGAGGTTAGTGCTCTAACTTCTCTTTTAAACTAGGGTTTAAATGAATTAATTTGTTAATTCACAATCTTGAATGACAAACATAAATCCTAATACATATTAAAAGTGTTTTAATATGCAATTGAGCATTGAAATTAATTAGGCACATAAGAAATGTGGCATGATGCATTAACCCTAGAAAAAAAATTTTGAAATTCAATACTCTAATGAACTAATCAACATGCTTCTACTCCTTCAATTGGTATCAGAGCCACTATATTTGCCATTTAGATTGAATATTGAGATTTAATTGTGTGATTTTGATCAAATTATGATTGATCTAAAGCTGTTTAGATTCACCAAGAGGTGGCGGCATGGTTGTGTACCTCATGGTGCGCATGGTTGTTGGGATTCAATATATAATTGTTGTATGTCTTTAGGCCCATGCTTAATTAAATTGTTTAATTAAGAATTTTGATCATACAATTAAATTTTGAAAAATTATTTTCAAGGTATTAAATTTGGAAAGAGTTTCTAAATTTAATTTGTTTGAATGAGATTCAAATATGAATTTTTAAATTTGTTTGAATGAGATTCAAATCTGAAATTTTTAGTTGAATATGAGATATTCAATTTTAATTTTAATATGTATGTTTTATTTAATTGTTAAATGGTAATATGCATGATGGATGATCATGGACAATAAAAAACCAATGTGATTGGATTTATTTCTTTTATTTTTCTTTGGGTTGTAAAATAATTAATTTTATTTTGGTTACATGTATTTTAAGTGTTGTAATAATTTGGGTTGTAATTTCATTTATTTGAGGACTTTAAAGTCCATATTCTTGTAAATTCACATTGGTATGCCAAGGATTATAATATAATTGGATTGCAAGAAGATCAAAGAGGTCAAGAGCATTGGTGGGACCAGTGAGAGGAATTCAAGATCAAGTGTTGATTATGTACTCCTTCAGCAACTCTTGTAAAATGAATGAATGAAATGCACCTAAGAATACCCTGATTCAATTCTTGGTGGCTCAGAATTGAATCCCTTAGAAAGTCCATGATCATACCATATTAATTGTTTATCCATGTATGTATGAGATGTATGGGAATGTATGCAAGTATATGATATATGCATGCTAATGGACAATGTGCAAAGTGAGACCATAATAGTAATTAAGTCAACCACTAAATCTTCCAAACAAATGATTAAGTTGAAAATGGTATAATTAAAGTAATTATATCATGGGTCCTCCATTGAGGCAATTATGTGATGCATTTAATTTAAGAGATTTTCTTAAGAATAATTGTTAAGCATGAGATGTTGTAGATATGTAAATAGTTGATGGTTAATAATGGATGTGCTTGAGGACATTAAATTTATTTGCATGTTTACTTGCGCAACAGGATCAACTTAACTAATGTAAGAAAAATCAATAATGAATGTGCCTGAGATTTTGAGCATTAGGGGCTAGATGAATGATTGAACCTCACATGAGATGTGATGGGAAAGGAGTTGCTCACTTATAGTTTATTGTAATTCCAATAATGGATGTGCCTGAGGATGATCAATAAGACTATAAGAATTCAATCACCCACTAGAAATCCATCTAGCTAGGATTTTCGTTTCCTACTTTGGAAGTGTAGGATTTACCAAGTTAGTGGAAAGAACAATTTGATTAAAAGACCATAATCATTTTGGTTAATTACTTGATACATTTACTAATTAATCTAGTTATTATCTGTAGTTATTCTTCTAATAATAATGAGCACACAACAACCACCACCATCCAATATTCTTGCAAGCATACTTGATCACAATAGGTTGACGAGATCTAATCTTTCTAATTGGCTAAGAAATTTTAAACTTGTCGTGAACCTAGAACGTATTGGATATGTTCTAGACTCAAATGTTCCTGGTCCATTACTTCCAGAGGCCACTCAAGAGGAACATGACACTTTGAACAAGTGGAAGGAGCATGATATGAGAGCCATGTGTTACATGCTTGCTTCTATGAGTAATGAGTTACAAAAGCAGCATGAAAATATGCAAAGTGCTAGTGAGATCCTCCTGCACCTACAAGAGTTGTATGGTGAGCATAGCAGGAATGCTTGGTATGACATATCTAGGCAGTTATTTCGAACGAGGATGTCTGAGGGACAAAATATTGGGAATCATTTCCACAAGATGATTCGGCTTATAGAGCAGCTAGAACATCTTGACTTTAACATAGATTTCCAACTGCAGATGGATTTGATCCTTCAGTCCCTACCTGAGTCATTTGGGAATTTTGTGACAAATTTCCATATGACTAAGTAGGAATACACCTTGGCTTATTTACTTAACATGCTAGTTATTGCCCAAAAGAATATGCCAGGCAATAAAGGAAAAGATGTAGCTTTGATTGCATCTTCTTCTTCTGGAAAGTCCAAGAAGAAAAAGGGCAATAAGAATAAGAAACCTCAAGTTTCAGGACCTTCCAAGAAGATAGCCAAACAAAAAGCGAAGACCAAAGCTGATGGAGGCAAAGGAAAGTGTTTCCACTGCCAGAAGGATGGCACTGGAAAAGGAACTGCCTAGAGTATCTTGTTTCTCTGAAGGACAAGAATGATACACCTTCAGAAGGTTTGTCTATATCTTGTTATTTAGATGCTGATGATGCTCATAGTTCATCTACAGCTTGGGTTTTAGATACTGGTGCTAGTTCTCACATTTTTTATGATATGCAAGAACTAGCAAATAGTTGCAGCTTGCATGCTCGAGATGTCAGACTCCGGATTGGCGATGGCTCAACTGTTGAAGCTTTAGCCATAGGATCTAAATCTTTTTACATGTGTGGACATGTTTTGTGTTTGAATAATATTTTGTATGTGCATGATGCTTTTAAGAACATCATTTTAATATCTAGTTTGACTAGAAATGGTTATGAATTTCAGTTCACAAATAATGTTTGCAATATTTATTTTGGAAATAAATATATTGGCTCGGGTTATATGCATGATGGTCTTTATTATTTAGATAATAATGATAAACACAAATTGAATGCAAGCAATATAAAAGAATGCAATGCCATGATGAAAATTAACTAAAGTTCAAAATATCTTTGGCACTTGTGATTAGGTCATTGATAAGTGCATAATTTATTAATTTTACTCCCATCACATTTAGTGTTTTTAATATGTTTTTATGTTTAATTCAATTGGTTAAGTATAGTTATCTATTAGGCATATATTTAGAGAGTTATTGAAATAATTGTGTTAAATGGAGAAATTTGACTGTTGGTGTATTTTTCAGGGTTTTGGTGAAGTTCTGGAGCAATATAGTGTGGAAGGAAGCTTGAAAAGGTTAAAGGATTGAGAAGCGTGGTTGATATGAAATACACAGGTCGTGTAACTTGACCCGTATAAATCTTGAAGACCTGTGTAACATTCTGCTAGGAGAAATCCAGAGAACCGAGGAAGAAACAAAGTACACAGGTCGTGTAACTTGACCCGTGTAAATCCTGGAGACCCGTGTAACTTTCAATGCCCATGCGAGACATGACCATTCAGCTCCAGTAGGTTACACGGCCCTGGGCCGTGTAGTGATACACGGGCCATGTATCCATCGATAGTCAGATTCCTGATTTTGCTCCAGTTGCGGTTTTTGACAGAGACTCTAAAAACCTAACCCTAGACCATTTATTATAAATAGAAGAGATAGCAGCCGATTTAGAGGGTATTGAGATGCCTCCAAAAATCATTCAGCAGCCTCTCCATTCATCTTTTAAGAATTCTTATTTAGTTTTTTTTTTCTTTTATTTTTTTGTAAGCCATGAGTGGCTAAATTTTTAATTCAGTTCAAGGGATTCAAGTTCTTTTACTTGATTTGTGAGACCAAGTTTTTAATTTAATTTATGTCTTTTTGAATATCTATTGTTTTCTGATTTCTTTGTCTTTGATCTATTGAATGATTTGCTAAAAAGGCCTATTAGTTGATTGTTTGATGAGATCAATTGCTAGTTCATCTTCATAATCCATAATTGTTGTGTAAGATTGAACATAAGTAGCAATTAGGTTTTATTGATTATGATCCTAGTTTTCTATAATAACCTAAGGAAACAATAGGGTGGATTAAATGATTTATGCTTCATAAATTGTTGTTCAGTTTAACTATTTCCTTTTCTTAAAGTAATTTATTAATTTGATGAGGATTGCTTAATACTAACTCAGTTAATAATTAGAGTCAATAAGAGTGCTGAGCTCGAATTGATGAGTATAGGGAAGTCAGGGGTTTACCTCGCTGTTTGGTAAATCTACATTAAGTATTCAATAAGAGATAATTGTATTTCTTTTGTCTATGATCAAATCAATGCATTGGAATGCGAATTACCTTGGACTGAAGTTTGTTTAAATTGAGATTTTCATATTTAGTTCTTGAATATCTGATTTCTTCTGATTTTGTGTTATAAACCCCCCCCCCCCTAATCTTTGTCTCTTTCGTTTCCCATTACATAAGTGCACGAAAATCTAATAATTCAGTCTCTAGGGTTTGACTTGGATTGATCATTTGCTACTAAAAATATTTTATAGTTAGTAATTTCAGTTAATTTAATTTCTGGTAGATTCGACACCCATCAAGAATTTTGGCGCCGTTGCCAGGGACTGAAATTTATTTGATTTCGTGTTTTTGGTGTTAGATATTCTGTTATTAACTCTGTTTGTGAAGTGTTACTGCTTTTAGGTTTTTGAAAAAAAAATAATTATGGTGTTACTGTTTATTATTACTGTTCATTAAGGATTTTGGTTGAATTTGGAGGGCGGCCCATACCTATTTTGAAGGAAATGACGCTCTGATCAAGACCAATAAATCTATAGGATTTTTTTGGCCCCACCCTCTTGAGGCCAAATTCTATATTTTTCTAGGGTTTTGAGGCATTTTTCTGTTTTTACTTTGATTTCTTTTTATTTATGACAAGAACTTCTCAATCTGGTGAGTTGATTTTTGATCCAGAAGTAGAAAAAACAGTAAACAGTTGAGAAAATTGGCTAAGCAAGCTAGGCAGATTCCAAGTACATCTGAAGGAGTCCAATCTTCAAAGGAGTTAAGTTTGGATTCAGATTCAGAGTCAAATTCTGAAAACGAAACCATGGCTGCTAGAACTTTGAAAGAGTTGACTGCTCCTAATTTAAACCAATAGCTTTTGTGTATCCAATACCCTGCTTTAAATGTTGCTTTTGAGTTGAAATCTGGACTAATCCATTTATTGCCTAAGTTTCATGGTCTTGCAGGTGAGGATCCATATAAGCATCTAGAGGAATTTCATGTTGTGTGTTTCGGCATGAAACCTCAAGGAGTTTCAGAGGATCAAATCAAGCTTCGAGCTTTTCATTCTCATTGGAGGGCACAGCTAAGGATTGGCTGTATTACCTTCCTTCCGGATCTGTCAACTCATGGAATGGGATGAAGCAGATATTTTTGAAGAAGTATTTTCCTGCTTCCCATGCTGCCAACATAAGAAAAGAAATTTGTGGCATTCGGCAGTACAATGGAGAGAGCTTGTATGAGTATTGGGAGAGATTTAAGAAGCTGTGTGCAAGCTGTCCCCATCATCAAGTAAGTGAGTAGCTTTTGATTCAGTATTTTTATGAAGGACTTCTACCAATGGACCGCAGTATGATAGATGCTGCTAGTGGAGGAGCTTTGGTTGACAAGACACCAGAAGAGGCAAAGAGGCTGTTTGCTAACATGGCAGCAAATTCTCAGCAGTTTGGAATGAGAATGGATCACACTCCCATGAAGGTTAATGAGGTAAGTACATCTAACCTTGAGAAACAAATTTATGATTTAACTTATTTGGTGAGGCAATTGGCTATAGGGAACATGTAACCTGTTAAGGCATGTGGAATTTGTTCGGGTTAGGGTCATGTTACTAATATGTGTCCTGCATTACAAGAGGATGAATCATTGCAACATGCTAATGTAGTAGGATATTATGGACAACCACAACGCAGGTATGATCCCTATTCGAATACTTATAATTCAGGATGGCGAGATCATCCCAATTTGAGTTATGGGAATCAACCGGTGTAAAACTGATATCAACAGCAAAGACCACAAGTGAATCAACCACAATCGCCTCCACCTCCGCCTCCCTCAAATCAAGGTATATCACTTGATGAAATTGTTAAGGCCTTGGCTAACAATACCCAACAGTTTCAACAGAAAACCAGAAATAACATTCAAAATATAGAGAGGCAGATTGGTCAGTTAGCCTCATCTGTGAGTAAGCTGGAAGCTCAAGGTTCTGGAAAAGCTCCCATCACAAACAATCATGAACCCTAGAGAAAATGCAAGTGCTATATTATTGCGAAGTGGGAAAGAAGTTGATAACCAAACTCCACATGAGCCAAAGAAAAAGCAAGGAGAAAAAGAGTCTGAAGTTCTTGAAGTTGAGGTAAATATTGAACATAAATTGAATAAGATTAATAATTATGTTCTTCCTCCATTTCCCTGCAGGTTGGCTAAAAATAAGAAATAAGAACAAGAGAAAGAAATTTTGGAGACTTTCAGAAAGGTAGAGGTGAATATAACTTTACTTGATGCGATCAAACAAGTTCCCAAGTATGCTAAATTCCTTAAGGAACTATGCACCACAAAGCGCAAGCTGAGGAATAATGAAAAGATTAGTGTGGGGGAAAATGTGTCAACATTAATTCAGCAAAAATTACCCTCTAAGTGTAAGGATCCAGGTTCATTTTCTATTCCCTATAGAATAGGTGATTCTAAATTTGAACGTGCAATGGCAGATTTAGGAGCATCTATTAATATTATGCCAAATTCAGTTTTTCAAACTTTAAATTTGGGTCCTTTGAAAGAAACCAGTGTCATTATTCAGTTAACTGATCGTTCTAATGCTTACCCATTGGGAGTAGTTGAGGATGTGTTGGTGTAGGTTGGAGAATTGATTTTTCCTGCACATTTTTACATTCTGGATATAGAGGATAGTGTTCCCACATCAAAATCAGCTTTGATTTTGTTTAGAAGACCTTTCCTAAAGACTGCCAAGACAAAAATTGATGTGGATGATGGCACTTTAACTATAGAGTTTGATGGAGAAACTGTCAAATTTAATATCTTTGATGCCATGAAATATCCTACTGATGATCATTCTGTTTTTTCTATTGATGTTGTTGAAACAATTGTGCAGGATGTTTTTGAGTTAAGCATGAAGGATGAGTTAGAAGTGGTGATTAGTCAAGGAATTCAAGAAATCAGTACCAATCAACCATTAAGTGTAGAGGTTCAAGAGGCAGCAATGGAATTGCAGTTACCTCCTATTCAAAAAAGGTATGGAATATCAAAGATTGACTTACCTGTATCTCACACAAAATTATTACCTTCTGTGGTGCAAGCATCAGTTCTTGAACTCAAGCCTTTACCTAAGCATTTGAAGTATGTTTACTTGGGAGACAATGAGACACTTCCAGTTATCATCTCAAGTAATTTAACAAAGATTGAAGAAGACAGATTAACTAGGGTTCTGAGAGTACACAAGGAAGCAATTGGATGGACAATAGCTGACATCAAAGGTATAAGTCCATCAGTGTGCATGCACAAGATTTTTTTGGAAGATAAGGCTAAACTAAATAGAGAAGCTCAAAGGAGATTGAACCCACAGATGATGGAGGTTGTGAAGAAGGAGATTTTAAAGCTATTGGATGCAGGAGTTATTTACCCAATTTCAGATAGCAAATGGGTAAGTTCAGTCCAAGTAGTGCCAACAAAATCAGGAGTTACTGTGGTAGCAAATCAAGATAATGAACTTGTTCCAACAAGGATTCAGAGTGGATGGCGAATGTGCATAGACTACCGCAAGCTGAATTCAACAACAAGGAAGGACCACTTCCCACTACCATTCATTGATCAGATGCTTGAGCGGTTAGCAGGTAAGTCTTATTTCTGTTTTCTCGATGGCTTTTCTGGATATAATCAAATTGTGATTGCACTGAAGGATCAAGAGAAGACTACCTTCACTTGCCCTTTTGGAACTTTTGCTTTTAGAAGGATGCCCTTCGAGCTTTGTAATGCACCTGCCACATTTCAGAGATGCATGATGAGCATATTTTCAGATTACATTGATACTTGAATTAAGGTGTTCATGGATGATTTTACTGTGTATGGTGATTCATTTGATGAATGTTTACATCATTTAACTTCTGCTCTTGAGAGATGTATTGAGAAAAATCTTGTTTTGAACTACAAGAAGTGTCATTTTATGGTAAAATAGGGGATTGTTTTGGGTCATGTTATCTCTAATAGGGGTATTGAGGTGGATAAATCTAAAATTGATTTAATTGTGAAATTACACTACCGTACAACTATGAGGAAAGTACGCTCTTTTCTTGGTCATGCAGGTTTTTATCGCAAGTTCATTAAGGATTTATCTAAGATAGCATTGCCTTTGTCTAGACTCTTACAAAAAGATGTTCCTTTTGAGTTCAGTGAAGAGTGCAAGGAGGCTTTTGACAAATTGAAATTTGCATTGACATCACCCCCTATTATCCAGGCTCCTGATTGAACTATACTGTTTGAAATTATGTGTGATGTGAGTAATTATGCAGTGGGAGCAGTTTTAGGGTAGCGTGTTGGGAAGCTCTTTCATGTGATTTATTGTGCATCCAGAACACTCAATTCAGCTCAGCACAATTATTCTACAACCGAAAAAGAATTTTTGGCTATAGTTTTTGCTTTAGATAAATTTTGGTCATATTTGCTTGCTTCTAAAATAATTATCTTCTTTGATCATGCAGCGTTGAAGTATCTCTTGGCAAATAAGGAAGCAAAACCAAGGTTAATTAGATGGATCCTTCTGCTGCAAGAATTTGATCTTCAAATCAAGGATAAGAAAGGAGCTAAGAACTTGGTAGCAGATCATTTGAGCAGGTTAGTGACACAAGAAGATCCACTTCCTTTATAGGAACTTTTTCCTAATGAGCAGTTATTTAAATTGCAAGGTATGATCCCTTGGTATGCTGATTTGGTGAATTATTTAGTTACTAAGGTTGTGCCTTTTGATTTGAGTAGAACTAAGAAAGAGAAATTGAAAAGTGAAGCTAAGTATTATGTATGGGATGACCCGTATTTATGGAAATTTTGTTTAGATCAAATTATTAAGAGATGTGTTCCTGATAATGAGATTTAATCTATTCTTGCTTTTTGTCATGCCTATGTATGTGGAGGTCATTTTGGACCCAAGAGAATAGGTAGAAAAATATTAGATTGTGATTTTTGTTGGCCCACTATATTTCGTGATTCATATTTGATTTGCAAAAATTGTGAACAATGTCAAAGAATAGGAAGTTTAACCCGTAGGAATGAGATGATTCAAAATCCAATACTTATTTGTGAGATTTTTGATGTGTGGGGTATTGATTTTATGGGTCCATTTCCTTCTTTTTTTGGCTTTGTTTATATATTACTTGCTGTTGATTATGTTTCGAAATGGGTGGAAGCTAAAGCCACCAGGACTGATGATTCTAAAGTTGTTGTAGGTTTTATCAAGTCAAACATTTTTAGCAGGTTTGGAGTTCCTAGAGCTATAATCAGTGACTGGGGCACACATTTTTGTAATAGAACTGTTGAGGCATTGTTGAGGAGATATGGTATTTTTCATAAAATATCTATAGCTTATCACCCTCAAACAAGTGGGCAAGCAGAGGTGTCTAATAGAGAGATCAAGTCTATTTTGGAAAAAACAGTGAAGCCAAATAGAAAAGATTGGAGCCTTAGACTTGATGATGCTCTGTGGGCTTATAGGACTGCTTATAAGACACCCATAGGTATGTTCCTTTTCAGATTGGTATTTGGTAAGTTGTGTCACCTTCCTATGGAGCTAGAACATAAGGCTTATTGGGCTGTTAGACAATTTAATTTGGATTTGGATACTGCTGGTGTGGAAAGAAAATTACAATTGCAGGAATTAGAGGAAATTCGACTTGAGGCTTATGAGAACTCTAAGATCTATAAGGAAAAGACCAAGGCATTCCATGACAAACTAATTCTAAGGAAGCAGTTTGTGGTTGGGAAAAAAGTTTTATTGTATAATTTCAGATTAAAGCTGATGCCTGGTAAGTTGAGTTCTCGTTGGATTGGACACTTTATTGTTACTAATGTGTTTCCTTATAGTACAGTTGAAATTCAAAGTTTAGGAACTAATAAGGTGTTCAAGGTAAACGGTCATAGACTCAAGCCATTTTATGAAGGGTTTCAGGAGCATACAGTGGAGGAACTCAAATTGAGTAACCCAATTTATGAGGATTAAGGAGTTTTTCCATGTCGAGCTAATGATAATAAACAAAGGCGCTTCTTGGGAGGTAACCCATGGGTGGCTTGTTAGCCACAATCAGATTTTTTTTCTTTTCCTTATCTTATTTTATTTTTTAGCATTCTTTTATTCTTTTCTTTTGCATGTGGGCTTTACATTGAGGACAATGTAAGTTTTAAGTGTGGGGGAGGAGAAATTTGTTGCTTTAATTTAAAAAAAAATGTTCTTATAAGCTTGATTCATGATTCTATATTAACTCTCGAAGAGAAGTGCTTTGTCCTTGAAATGACTTTTCTATTTTAGATTGAATTTTTGAGATTTTAGGTAAGGTATTAGTAACTTTAATGATGGATTTTCCCTTTTCTCCATACCATATAGCAATTTTTTTCTGCATAAATCATTTAGGCTTGATTTAATGGTGAAATGATTAGTTATGCGTGCTTTAAACTAGTGTCATGCATATTTCAGAACTTTGTTTAATCTATCAAGGCATTTTATAATATGTAGATGCATAAATTGGGGAAATAAAAGGTTAAACTTGAAAATTGCTACGCTATTTTAGTTAAGCAAACTAGCTAGGGGTCTTGATGAACCCCATGTCGATTTTTAGGCCAAAAGCTAGCTAGGATATGAGTAAGGTACTTTTCTGAAGGTGACGGTTGAAATAAAAAAAAAAAGGTAATAACTGTGATAAGAGAGAAGTACCAATTTCAAATTAAAAAAAAAATGGGGGTATTCCTACCTCCCCTAAAATTTGCAAAGAGCTATAATTGTTGTGCCTTAATAAATTAGCCTTGTGTTTTAGTATGTATTGACTTAAAATTTTATGGAACTTTAATTGTGTGAGCTTAATTGATTTCAAGCCTTTTGTTTTGTGTTGGAAAATTGTTGATATATTGGTATGGTGTTGATGGAATTTATTGTGATGGTTATTACCTTACTTGCCTATTCTTTCAAATTTTTAATCTTTTGTTGGAGAATGTTGTGATAGGGTGAAGTTAAGGAACTTCTAAGTGGAGTTGATTGAGAATTTAAGTCATACTTGAGGACAAGCATGGAATAAGTGTGGGAGAATTTGATAAGTGCATAATTTATTAATTTTACTCCCATCACATTTAGTGTTTTTAATATGTTTTTATATTTAATTCAGTTGGTTAAGTATAGTTATCTATTAGGCATATGTTTAGAGAGTTATTGAAATAATTGTGTTAAATGGAGAAATTTGACTCTTGCTGTATTTTTCAAGGTTTTGGTGAAGTTCTGGAGCAATATAGTGTGGAAGGAAGCTTGGAAAGGTCAAAGGATTGAGAAGCATGGTTGATACGAAGTACACGGGCCGTGTAACTTTACCCGTGTAAATCTTGGAGACCCGTGTAACATTCTGCCAGAAGAAATCCAGAGAACCAAGGAAGAAACAAAGTACACGGGCCGTGTAACTTGACCCGTGTAAATCCTGGAGACCCGTGTAACTTTCTGTACCCATGCGAAACATGCCCATTCAGCTCCAGTAGGTTACACAGCCCTAGGCCGTGTAGTAATACACGGGCCGTGTATCTGTCGACAATCAGATTCCTGATTTCGCTCCAGTTGCAGTTTTTTGATAGAGACTCTAAAAACCTAACCCTAGACCATTTATTATAAATAGAAGAGATAGCAGCCGATTTAAAGGGTATTGAGATGCCTCCAAAAATCATTCAGCAGCCTCTCCATTCATCTTTTAAGAATTCTTCTTTAGTTTTTTTCTTCTATTTTTCTGTAAGCCATGAGTGGCTAAGTTTTTAATTCAGTTCAAGGGATTCAAGTTCTTTTAATTGATTTGTGAGATCAGGTTCTTAATTTAATTTATGTCTTTTTGAATATCTATTGTTTTCTGATTTCTTTGTCTTTGAACTATTGAATAATTTGCTAAAAAGACCTATTAGTTGATTGTTTGATGAGATCAATTGCTAGTTCATCTTCATAACCCATAATTGTTGTGTAAGATTGAACATAAGTAGCAATTAGGTTTTATTGATTATGATCCTAGTTTTCGATAATAACCTAAGGAAACAATAGGGTGGATTAAATGATTTATGCTTCATAAATTATTGTTCAGCTTAACTACTTCCTTTTCTTAAAGCACTTATTAATTTGATGAGGATTGCTTAATACCAACTCAGTTAATAATTAGAGTCAATAAGAGTGCTGGGCTCGAATTGATGAGTATAGGGAAGTCAGGGGTTTACCTCGCTGTTTGGTAAATCTACGTTAAGTATTCAATAAGAGATAATTGTATTTATTTTGTCTATGATCAAATCAATGCATTGAAATATGAATTACGTTCGACTGAAGTTTGTTTAAATTGAGATTTTCATATTTAGTTTTTGAATTTCTGATTTCTTCTAATTTTGTGTTACAAACCCCCCCCCCCCCCCCCAATCTTTGTCTCTTCCGTTTCCCATTACACAAGTGCATGAAAAATCCAACAATTCAGTCTCTAGGGTTTGACCTGGATTTACCATTTGCTACTAAAAATATTTTATAGTTGGTAATTTCAGTTAATTTAATTTCTGGTGGATTCGACACCCATCAGTCATGTTGCAGAAGATAGGATTGCAAAACTGGAGAAAATGGGGATTTTATCCTCATTGGGTTCTGAACCTACTCCAACTTGTGAATCTTGCCTTTAAGACAAAATGACTAGATCACCCTTTGTTGGACAAAGACTAAGAGCTGAAAATATTTTGGAGCTAAAACATAGTGATGTATGTGGTCCATTTAAGGAAATGGCTAGTGGCGGTTTTCATTACTTTATTACCTTTACTGATGATAAATCAAGGTTTGGGTATTTGTATTTGATGAAATACAAACATGAATCCTTTGAAAAGTTCAAGGAATTTAAATCTGAAGTAGAAAATCAAACAGGAAAAAATATTAAAACTCTTCGATCAGATCGTGAAGTTGAATACTTAAGTACTAAATTTGATGAATACTTGAAAAAGCATGGCATTGTTTCCCAACTGACTCCTCTAGGAATGCCACAGCTGAATGGTGTATCTGAAAGAAGAAATCGTACCCTATTAGATATGGTACACACTATGATGAGCTATAATAATATGCCAATCTGCAGATTGGCATTAGAATCAGCTTTGCATATTCTGAATAGGATTCCATCAAAATCAGTTTCTTCCACACCTTATGAGATATGGCATGGAAGAAAACCAAGTCTTAAGCATGTTAAGATTTGGGGTTATCCAACTTATATCAAAAAGCTGAACACTGATAAATTGGAAACTAGATCAGAAAAAGGTCGATTTGTTGGATATCCAAAAGAAAGTTTTGGATATTATTTTTATTTGCCTACATCACAAAAGGTTATGGTAAGCAAAGATGCTATATTTCTTGAACAATAGTTCATTGAAGAAGGTGGCAAAGGAAGACAAATAAAGTTAGAATTGGAGAATTCTGACCAACCAATAGATCAAATAGATATAGATCTATCTAGTCAACCTACACCTATTGATGAAACATCTACAATAATTTCTCGCAGATCAACTAGGATATCTCACCCACCAGTGAGATATGGTTTACTTCATGAAGATGATTAAGAGTTGTTTACTCATGAAGAAGTAGATGATGGAGATGATCCACTTACCTATGAAGAAGCTATAACAGATATAGACTCTTTAAAATGGATTGAAGCTATGAAATCCGAAATTGATTCTGTAACACCCCTAAGTTCGGTAGTGCGTTCTACTGTTCCTATGACCAGTGTTGTCCGGACAGCAAGAATGCCTAGAACTACACTTTGATATGAGTGAGGAGACATAAAATAATGAAATACAAGAAAAGAAAATACAAGAAAAACAAAGGAAAAATAATAGTAAAGAAATACAACCAAGTTAAGCGAGCCGAGAACTCTAGCGATGGGTGACCGCACCGGGAAGTCACGGCGTGGACCATTGACTAGCCCTGGACTGCGGGAAACCCTGGAAAACATTTTTAAGACTTATAGAGACATCAATTGAAGTATAAATATCATTAGAAATAACAAAGAAAAATCAATTAATTAGTACAAAGAAAAGTGGGAAATCGAAAAACGGACAAAACCTGGTGTTACCGAAAAATCAGGAATGCAACCTGAACAGGGGCATTGTGTTCATTTGACACCCCGAGTTGACTTTTGACCTCAATGTCCATTAAAAATAAGTGGTATTAAATTTTGAAAATGCCATGAAAAATGAAATTCCATGTGTAGAATAATTAAGAGAAACTAAGTAGAAAAATATGAGAATAATTAAAAGTTTAATTATACTAATATTAACCTAAAGTGAGTGGCATATATTATATTCATAAATCTTAATTAGTGGAGCATTATGGACGTGTAAAAGCACTAAGTGGACAGATTTTATGAGGAAAACTATTTATTTTCTTCAATTCCACTTCCATGGCCGAATATGGGTCTCCATTTTCCTCCATGAGAACTCATCATGCAAGCTTCAATCCTCCCCCATTTTAAACTTAAAACTCAAGGTTCCCTTCATCAAACTTTGTCTCCACACCATGGGAAAGCTTTGGGCAGCAAGAAAAAGAAGAAATTTCAAGGTTTAGCAAGTCCCAACAATAGGTAAGTTTGAGTTTTTGATTATTGCTTTGTTAAAGTGTGTAAGGATATTATGGGTGTTTGATTTATGGAGAAATTTTTGAGTTTTGATGTTGAATGGGAATGTGCACTTTTGGCAGCCATGGAAGCACCTTGAAGGCAGTTTAGTTGTGCTTGTAAATGGTGAATTAATTGATTGATTAAATGTATATTGTGTAGAAAATTGTTTGGGTAATGTATACTTAGTATATGTAAATGTAAAATGAAGTTTAAAGCTTGGAAAGTAATGGAATGTAAGTGTACCATTGTGGCAGTTTGCTAACCCTTGAGGAATGCTAGAATTCATGCTTGGTTTATGGAATAATGATGTTAAAATGTGTTGGTTGTTATGGCAGTTTGAGTGTGTGTAAGGTGGTGTGAAGTGGGACATCTAAATGAGCATAAAAAGGTGATTAAATTGTTGTAAATTGGATTGAAAAATTCTGCACTTGTTGGTGTATGTTGAATGTAATTGTAAGCTGTCAAAATGACCTATAATGTGTTGTGAATTATTTTTAGGTTGTGGTACAACCAGAATTGGTCTGAATGTTAAGTTTGGTGAGTGTTAAAAGTGATGCTTGATGTGTATGCAAGAAATGCAATAAGGCAGTTTGAGTTTTAGGCCTAGAACTTTAATTGTGTGGCTCCAATTGGTATGAGACCAATTGGAGGTGAAACTAGGCACAAAATGTGCCAACTTTCATGAAGGTAGCTTGCCAAAATTCTGCTTGCAAGGTAGCTTGAAAAATGACCAAATCCGGATTAAGTGCAATTGAGGCCTGAAAATTGACCATTTGGGCAGCAGTTAGTGTTTAGGCCATAACTCACTCAAAACAGGTCCAATTGACCTGAAATTTTAACCATGAATAGTTAAGACCCATATCTACAAGTCTTATGAAGACACCAAAGCCCAAAAATGACCATAAGTAAGTCAAACAGCTTGCACAATTTCGGGTCCAAAAACTGGCCGAACCTAAAATGACCTAAAGTGACCAATTTTGATGCAATTTGACCAGCAATAGTAAAATGACCATAACTTAGTCTACATAACTCAGAATGACCTAAAATTTTGCCCCGCAAGCAATAAGACATAGATCTACAAGTTTTTAGTTTTGACTGAAACCCGAAAACCGAGAGAACTAGGTTGTCCGGCTAGGTCAAACTAGTATCCCGGAATCTAGCAAATTACAAGAAAATGCAGTATACACGGAAATGAATTTGGTAACATGTACCAACCCTAAAAGACTATCGAATGTGACATATTAATGACATTAAAACCTAAATTACCTAGAATGTACCAAGGGTCGACATAATAGGTTGACTAAGCGAATAAATGAATTCAGTGAATTAATTATCAAGCATTATCGTTAGAGACAGTTTAAATGAGTACTGAAACACTTCAAATTGTGTTTTCAGTTAGCAATGACTCAGGGAAAAGGAAGGAAACACTGAGTCAGAGCCGAGAGGCATATATCAGAGGTTTGTGCACAATAATTAATTCTTTTGAATTTTTCAATTGGAATAAATTATGATTATTTGTATTGTTTTAAATTGTGTTTGTGCACAATAAGTATTTCTTTTGAATTTTTCAATTGAAATAAATTACGGTTATTTATATGTTATTGTTTTAAATTATGTCCGTGCACAATACTTTTATATTCACTGCTTTTACTAGCAAATTTATTTGGAGAAATGAGTTATGAATAATTTTTTATTGCTTTGGTTTTGGGAATATTATTTGGAAATTATTGTGTTGCCAACTTTGCAAATAGAAATTTTGAGATAAAATGTGATTTATGATTTGTATGAAATATTGTGATTTGAAATTGTTTTGATTCACACTTGGCATGACACTGTTACTATGTTCCTCCTTCATTTATGGGGTGAGTGTGATATATTCCTCCCTCTTTGGCTTATCAGTCTGGGGTGAGTGTGATTATGTTCCTCCCTCTTTGACTTGTCAGTCTGAGGTGAGTGTGGATGAGTACTCATTATTCAGCTAGCATCCTCCCTCATTGATTTCAATTATTGGGGTGAGTGTGTCTTGTCGTGGTGTACAACACGGCATGTGCGGAAAAATTGTGTCATGGCTTAAATTGTGATATTGATTAGCAACACTGTATTCTTTAGTTATTTGATCAAATGGTGTTATTGATTGGCAAAACTGTATTATTCAGTTATTTGATCAAATGGTATTATTAATTGGCAAACTGTATTATTCAGTTATTTGATCAAATTTATGTTATATGAACTTTGTAAATTGTGAATGGAATTGTGAACTATTTGATTTGTGATTTGTTAATAAAAGATTTATGTGTCGCAATTCAAATTGTTATTGTGCACCACTGAGTAAATTTTACTCAGCGATAGCTTTTCATTGCTGTCGCAGGTAGACAGACTGACAGGGCAGCAGACTAGGCTGCTAGTACTACATTGAGAAATCATCGGGTATATTGAGTATACCACATTTTGCATTTTGTACTGTAATGTATGTTCACTGTATGTATATATTGTTTTTGGTTTTGAGCAGTTGTAAATTAAAATTGTACATTGAAGTTGTAAAATAAAATTATTTTGACTTGTAAAATTTGTATTATATTTCTTTTATCTCAGTTTTTGAAAAATTATTATGGATTTGAGTTGAAAAACATATTGTGTTGAATTATGTTGGAGTTTGAGATTGAGAAATATATTTAAAGTGCTTTTTACAGGTTTTCTGAAGAACTGTTTTATTTAAAATACAGAGGGCACTCCGCCAAAATTTTTACAGAAATTCCTAATAATTCAAATGTGTTATCTCTTTCACTTAAGTTCAAAATTTTTTTTTTTACACCTGTATATAGTGCTCACCACTGTAAATAGAAGTAAGAAAAGTTTTAAAATCCCTTGTAGTGTATTTAATGGGTTATCAGTAGACGAAGTTGGTAATTCATTAGGTATACTACGGGATCATGTTATACCTTACAGAGGGGTAGGGTGTGACATGTTTTAGTGGTATCAGAGCAAAGTTTTTAAATTCTGTTTTCACATGTTATTTGAATATTCTTTCTTCATAGTACAACTGCTCAATATCGTTGTTTGATACATACAGTACATTACATTATAAATATGCACTAACGGGAGGAAATCTCCTTGTATTAATTGTTCAGGAGGTCTAAGATCCTCGCATTGACTATGGAAGAGAGTGATCGTTCAGTCGATCAATCTATTGAGGCTGAGGTGCAAGGGGATGCCCCAGCCCTATATAATGTCAGTGGTTCAGCAGCACCAGCCCTCGCAGTACCGCAGTTTCCTGCTCAGTTCGCTCAGCAGATGGCTGCAATGTTCCAACAAATGGCTGATACTCTGTCAGCTCAAGCTCAAGTACAGGCCCAACCCCCACAAGGGCAACATGAAATAGAGAAGAGAGAGAAACCTATGGGTCAGAGCTTAAGCAGTAATTTGAGAAAAAGAAAAGAATTTGAGGAGCCCCGAGCTCAGAGATATAACAGAGGTGGATCATTAAGGCAGAGACCACCAAGGTCCAGTCGTCGAACAACTAGAAGTTCTTACCCTTCCTGCCAATGTGAAACTTAGGGTAGAAATTATGGTGGGGTATGCTACAAGGCCATAGGAGCCTGTTATAACTGTGGAGGCATAGGACACTTTGCCAAGGACTACACCGGTGCCCGTAGAGTTGGACCACCTTCTACTACTGCTGAAGGGTTAGTTCAGAGCCCTGTCACCAGAGGTTGACAACCACCCAACAGAGGTAGAGACAGGGGTAGAGGTAACCCAGCAGGCAGCCAATGCACTGTGAAACAATTAGAGCAAGACAGTGCTCCAGTTAAAGTTACGCAATGAGACAGAGGGAAGAAATCGAGACATCTGATGTTGTGGCTAGTACATTCTCAACTTTTAACCAAGATGTGTTTGTGTTATTTGATCCTGGTTCTACCCATTCTTATGTGAGTGCTAGCATCATTGATTGCATTGCTGTTCCATGTACAAAAATGGACTTTGAGGTGCTAGTAACAAGTCCGCTAGGACAGGAGGTCAGGGTTAATAGAATGTATAGGGATTGTCCTTTGGTGATCCAAGGACACTTTTTTATCTGATTTCATTGAAATGCCCTTCAGAGATTATGATATCATCTTGGGCATGGATTGGTTAGCTAGGCTTCATGCCATGATTGACTGTAGGCTGAAGACAGTCACTTTTGGGGAGAGGCAGTTATTGCCATCAAACATCATTTTGGCTGCACTAGCCAAAAAAATGATCAGAAAGGGGTGTGAAGCATACTTGGCACATGTGGTAGACACCCAAGTGGGGAGTCCAGCATTGAGGGACATCCCTACAGTATATGACTTTCCAGATGTGTTTCCTGATGAATTGCCAGGATTACCTCCAGCAAGAGAAGTGCAGTTTGAAATTAATGTTATGCCTGGTGTGTATCCAATCTCCATAACACCATACAGAATGACACCAGCAGAGTTGAAGGAGTCTGAATACTTTTATGTTAGTGTTAGAATTATATGTTCTGTTATTATTCCTTTACAGGGGAATAAATTTTGATGCATTAGTGATTAGACCTTTAGGATAAGGATTGTGATAATAAGTGAAATTAGTTTTGGAAGAGTTTATCGGCGAAAAGTATTTTCTGACACACCATAAATTATAAAGCTAATTGGCGAGCCTACTTAATGTAAGGCAAGAGGACGTAAAAGTAAGATGCAGTAATGGAATTGCTCTAGATGAGGGCAAGGATGTTACTGTTAGTAATTGCTAATGGATATTGTAATCAGAATAAGTTCGGATATCAGTGAATTCGAAAAAGGATAAAAGATAGGAAAGTCTGATCTATTGGAATGTATCGTAGTAACTATGCAATATTCTTGATGTTTATACTGTAAGCTGCAGATTACAGTACTAACTTGAGATTATTGCGTAGAGCTACGTACTACCCGATAGTACACCAAGATGAGAATAGTTGCCAACGACACCTGTTTTGGTATAATTATGCCAGGACAGAATTTAATTGTTAGAAATAAGTTTGGAAATCCTACTTAGGGATCTAAAACTCAAAAGTTAGAATATCGAAAGGTTATAGTTCAGTACAAAAGGAAGTAAGTTATAGAATATTGATAGATAAAAAGACTTATGGAAGTAAAAATTCGAACAGTTAGTTCAGATATAACAAAGAAGTGTTACGAATGTGAGGAAGACTATGGACTAGAATGGTCAGAGGACCAATGACTAGATAAATGATTCTAACATGACCTCAAGGGTCATTCAAGAAGGAACGTGAATCGAAATATTAGACAGTACAATAGTAAGAGGAGATTAGTGTTATACAAACAAATTAAACGTTGTATTGGATTGTTAAAAGTCTTATACAAATTTGAGGAAAAGAAGATTATACGATCGTATAGAAAGGAGAAAATAAACGTATGACTATTGTAAGATGGCTATTGGGTAAAATTTCATGGACGAAATTTATTTAAGGGGGGGGGGGGGGGGAGAATTGTAACACCCCTAAGTTCGGTAGTGCGTTCTACTGTTCCTATGACCAGTGTTGTCCGGACAGCTAGAATGCCTAGAACTACACTTCGATATGAGTGAGGAGACATAAAATAATGAAATACAAGAAAAGAAAATATAAGAAAAACAAAGGAAAAATAATAGTAAAGAAATACAACCAAGTTAAGGGAGCCGAGAACCCTAGCGATGGGTGACCGCACCGGGAAGTCACGGCGTGGACCATTGACTAGCCCTGGACTGCGGGAAACCCTGGAAAACATTTTTAAGACTTATAGAGACATCAATTGAAGTATAAATATCATTAGAAATAACAAAGAAAAATTAATTAATTAGTACAAAGAAAAGTGGGAAATCGAAAAACGGACAAAACCTGGTGTTACCGAAAAATCAGGAATGCAACCTGAACAGGGGCATTGTGTTCATTTGACACCCCGAGTTGACTTTTGACCTCAATGTCCATTAAAAATAAGTGGTATTAAATTTTGAAAATGCCATGAAAAATGAAATTCCATGTGTAGAATAAATAAGAGAAACTAAGTAGAAAAATATGAGAATAATTAAAAGTTTAATTATACTAATATTAACCTAAAGTGAGTGGCATATATTATATTCATAAATCTTAATTAGTGGAGCATTATGGACGTGTAAAAGCACTAAGTGGACAGATTTTATGAGGAAAACTATTTATTTTCTTCAATTCCACTTCCATGGCCGAATATGGGTCTCCATTTTCCTCCATGAGAACTCATCATGCAAGCTTCAATCCTCCCCCATTTTAAACTTAAAACTCAAGGTTCCCTTCATCAAACTTTGTCTCCACACCATGGGAAAGCTTTGGGCAGCAAGAAAAAGAAGAAATTTCAAGGTTTAGCAAGTCCCAACAATAGGTAAGTTTGAGTTTTTGATTATTGCTTTGTTAAAGTGTGTAAGGATATTATGGGTGTTTGATTTATGGAGAAATTTTTGAGTTTTGATGTTGAATGGGAATGTGCACTTTTGGCAGCCATGGAAGCACCTTGAAGGCAGTTTAGTTGTGCTTGTAAATGGTGAATTAATTGATTGATTAAATGTATATTGTGTAGAAAATTGTTTGGGTAATGTATACTTAGTATATGTAGATGTAAAATGAAGTTTAAAGCTTGGAAAGTAATGGAATGTAAGTGTACCATTGTGGCAGTTTGCTAACCCTTGAGGAATGCTAGAATTCATGCTTGGTTTATGGAATAATGATGTTAAAATATGTTGGTTGTTATGGCAGTTTGAGTGTGTGTAAGGTGGTGTGAAGTGGGACATCTAAATGAGCATAAAAAGGTGATTAAATTGTTGTAAATTGGATTGAAAAATTCTGCACTTGTTGGTGTATGTTGAATGTAATTGTAAGCTGCCAAAATGACCTATAATGTGTTGTGAATTATTTTTAGGTTGTGGTACAACCAGAATTGGTTTGAATGTTAAGTTTGGTGAGTGTTAAAAGTGATGCTTGATGTGTATGCAAGAAATGCAATAAGGCAGTTTGAGTTTTAGGCCTAGAACTTTAATTGTGTGGCTCCAATTGGTATGAGACCAATTGGAGGTGAAACTAGGCACAAAATGTGCCAACTTTCATGAAGGTAGCTTGCCAAAATTCTGCTTGCAAGGTAGCTTGAAAAATGACCAAATCCGGATTAAGTGCAATTGAGGCCTGAAAATTGACCATTTGGGCAGCAGTTAGTGTTTAGGCCATAACTCACTCAAAACAGGTCCAATTGACCTGAAATTTTAACCATGAATAGTTAAGACCCATATCTACAAGTCTTATGAAGACACCAAAGCCCAGAAATGACCATAAGTAAGTCAAACAGCTTTCACAATTTCGGGTCCAAAAACTGGCCGAACCTAAAATGACCTAAAGTGACCAATTTTGATGCAATTTGACCAGCAATAGTAAAATGACCATAACTTGGTCTACATAACTCAGAATGACCTAAAATTTTACCCCGCAAGCAATAAGACATAGATCTACAAGTTTTTAGTTTTGACTGAAACCCGAAAACCGAGAGAACTAAGTTGTCCGGCTAGGTCAAACTAGTATCCCGGAATCTAGCAAATTACAAGAAAATGCAGTATACACGGAAATGAATTTGGTAACATGTACCAAATCTAAAAGACTATCGAATGTGACATATTAATGACATTAAAACCTAAATTACCTAGAATGTACCAAGGGTCGACATAATAGGTTGACTAAGCGAATAAATGAATTCAGTGAATTAATTATCAAGCATTATCGTTAGAGACAGTTTAAATGAGTACTGAAACACTTCAAATTGTGTTTTCAGTTAGCAATGACTCAGAGAAAGGGAAGGAAACACTGAGTCAGAGCCGAGAGGCATATATCAGAGGTTTGTGCACAATAATTAATTCTTTTGAATTTTTCAATTGGAATAAATTATGATTATTTGTATTGTTTTAAATTGTGTTTGTGCACAATAAGTATTTCTTTTGAATTTTTCAATTGAAAAAAATTAAGGTTATTTATATGTTATTGTTTTAAATTATGTCCGTGCACAATACTTTTATATTCACTGCTTTTACTAGCAAATTTATTTGGAGAAATGAGTTATGAATAATTTTTGATTGCTTTGGTTTTGGGAATATTATTTGGAAATTATTGTGTTGCCAACTTTGCAAATGGAAATTTTGAGATAAAATGTGATTTATGATTTGTATGAAATATTGTGATTTGAAATTGTTTTGATTCACACTTGGCATGACACTGTTACTATGTTCCTCCTTCATTTATGGGGTGAGTGTGATATATTCCTCCCTCTTTGGCTTATCAGTCTGGGGTGAGTGTGATTATGTTCCTCCCTCTTTGACTTGTCAGTCTGAGGTGAGTGTGGATGAGTACTCATTATTCAGCTAGCATCCTCCCTCATTGATTTCAATTATTGGGGTGAGTGTGTCTTGTCGTGGTGTACAACACGGTATGTGCGGAAAAATTGTGTCATGGCTTAAATTGTGATATTGATTGGCAACACTGTATTCTTCAGTTATTTGATCAAATGGTGTTATTGATTGGTAAAACTGTATTATTCAGTTATTTGATCAAATGGTATTATTAATTGGCAAACTGTATTATTCAGTTATTTGATCAAATTTATGTTATATGAACTTTGTAAATTGTGAATGGAATTGTGAACTATTTGATTTGTGATTTGTTAATAAAAGATTTATGTGTCGCAATTCAAATTGTTATTGTGCACCACTGAGTAAATTTTACTCAGCGATAGCTTTTCATTGCTGTCGCAGGTAGACAGACTGACAGGGCAGCAGACTAGGCTGCTAGTACTACATTGAGAAATCATCGGGTATATTGAGTATACCACATTTTGCATTTTGTACTGTAATGTATGTTCACTGTATGTATATATTGTTTTTGGTTTTGAGCAGTTGTAAATTAAAATTGTACATTGAAGTTGTAAAATAAAATTATTTTGACTTGTAAAATTTGTATTATATTTCTTTTATCTCAGTTTTTGAAAAATTATTATGGATTTGAGTTGAAAAACATATTGTGTTGAATTATGTTGGAGTTTGAGATTGAGAAATATATTTAAAGTGCTTTTTACAGGTTTTCTGAAGAACTGTTTTATTTAAAATACAGAGGGCACTCCGCCAAAATTTTTACAGAAATTCCTAATAATTCAAATGTGTTATCTCTTTCACTTAAGTTCAAAATTTTTTTTTTTACACCTGTATATAGTGCTCACCATCGTAAATAGAAGTAAGAAAAGTTTTAAAATCCCTTGTAGTGTATTTAATGGGTTATCAGTAGACGAAGTTGGTAATTCATTAGGTATACTACGGGATCATGTTATACCTTACAGAGGGGTAGGGTGTGACATGTTTTAGTGGTATCAGAGCAAAGTTTTTAAATTCTGTTTTCACATGTTATTTGAATATTCTTTCTTCATAGTACAACTGCTCAATATCGTTGTTTGATACATACAGTACATTACATTATAAATATGCACTAACGGGAGGAAATCTCCTTGTATTAATTGTTCAGGAGGTCTAAGATCCTCGCATTGACTATGGAAGAGAGTGATCGTTCAGTCGATCAATCTATTGAGGCTGAGGTGCAAGGGGATGCCCCAGCCCTATATAATGTCAGTGGTTCAAGAAGACCCTCGCAGATCTGCAGCTTTCTGCTCGATTCGCTCAGAGATGGCTGCAATGTTCCAACAAATGGCTGATACTCTGTCAGCTCAAGCTCAAGTACAGGCCCAACCCCCACAAGGGCAACATGAAATAGAGAAGAGAGAGAAACCTATGGGTCAGAGCTTAAGCAGTAATTTGAGAAAAAGAAAAGAATTTGAGGAGCCCCGAGCTCAGAGATATAACAGAGGTGGATCATTAAGGCAGAGACCACCAAGGTCCAGTCGTCGAACAACTAGAAGTTCTTACCCTTCCTGCCAATGTGAAACTTAGGGTAGAAATTATGGTGGGGTATGCTACAAGGCCATAGGAGCCTGTTATAACTGTGGAGGCATAGGACACTTTGCCAAGGACTACACCGGTGCCCGTAGAGTTGGACCACCTTCTACTACTGCTGAAGGGTTAGTTCAGAGCCCTGTCACCAGAGGTTGACAACCACCCAACAGAGGTAGAGACAGGGGTAGAGGTAACCCAGCAGGCAGCCAATGCACTGTGAAACAATTAGAGCAAGACAGTGCTCCAGTTAAAGTTACGCAATGAGACAGAGGGAAGAAATCGAGACATCTGATGTTGTGGCTGGTACATTCTCAACTTTTAACCAAGATGTGTTTGTGTTATTTGATCCTGGTTCTACCCATTCTTATGTGAGTGCTAGCATCATTGATTGCATTGCTGTTCCATGTACAAAAATGGACTTTGAGGTGCTAGTAACAAGTCCGCTAGGACAGGAGGTCAGGGTTAATAGAATGTATAGGGATTGTCCTTTGGTGATCCAAGGACACTTTTTTATCTGATTTCATTGAAATGCCCTTCAGAGATTATGATATCATCTTGGGCATGGATTGGTTAGCTAGGCTTCATGCCATGATTGACTGTAGGCTGAAGACAGTCACTTTTGGGGAGAGGCAGTTATTGCCATCAAACATCATTTTGGCTGCACTAGCCAAAAAAATGATCAGAAAGGGGTGTGAAGCATACTTGGCACATGTGGTAGACACCCAAGTGGGGAGTCCAGCATTGAGGGACATCCCTACAGTATATGACTTTCCAGATGTGTTTCCTGATGAATTGCCGTGATTACCTCCAAAGAAGAGAAGTGCAGTTTGAAATTAATGTTATGCCTGGTGTGTATCCAATCTCCATAACACCATACAGAATGACACCAGCAGAGTTGAAGGAGTCTGAATACTTTTATGTTAGTGTTAGAATTATATGTTCTGTTATTATTCCTTTACAGGGGAATAAATTTTGATGCATTAGTGATTAGACCTTTAGGATAAGGATTGTGATAATAAGTGAAATTAGTTTTGGAAGAGTTTATCGGCGAAAAGTATTTTCTGACACACCATAAATTATAAAGCTAATTGGCGAGCCTACTTAATGTAAGGCAAGAGGACGTAAAAGTAAGATGCAGTAATGGAATTGCTCTAGATGAGGGCAAGGATGTTACTGTTAGTAATTGCTAATGGATATTGTAATCAGAATAAGTTCGGATATCAGTGAATTCGAAAAAGGATAAAAGATAGGAAAGTCTGATCTATTGGAATGTATCGTAGTAACTATGCAATATTCTTGATGTTTATACTGTAAGCTGCAGATTACAAAGACTAACTTGAGATTATTGTGAGAGCTACGCATCACCCGATAGTACACCAAGATGAGAATAGTTGCCAACGACACCTGTTTTGGTATAATTATGCCAGGACAGAATTTAATTGTTAGAAATAAGTTTGGAAATCCTACTTAGGGATCTAAAACTCAAAAGTTAGAATATCGAAAGGTTATAGTTCAGTACAAAAGGAAGTAAGTTATAGAATATTGATAGATAAAAAGACTTATGGAAGTAAAAATTCGAACAGTTAGTTCAGATATAACAAAGAAGTGTTACGAATGTGAGGAAGACTATGGACTAGAATGGTCAGAGGACCAATGACTAGATAAATGATTCTAACATGACCTCAAGGGTCATTCAAGAAGGAACGTGAATCGAAATATTAGACAGTACAATAGTACGAGGAGATTAGTGTTATACAAACAAATTAAACGTTGTATTGGATTGTTAAAAGTCTTATACAAATTTGAGGAAAAGAAGATTATACGATCGTATAGAAAGGAGAAAATAAACGTATGACTATTGTAAGATGGCTATTGGGTAAAATTTCATGGACGAAATTTATTTAAGGGGGGGGGGGGGGGAGAATTGTAACACCCGTAAGTTCGGTAGTGCGTTCTACTGTTCCTATGACCAGTGTTGTCCGGACAGCTAGAATGCCTAGAACTACACTTCGATATGAGTGAGGAGACATAAAATAATGAAATACAAGAAAAGAAAATATAAGAAAAACAAAGGAAAAATAATAGTAAAGAAATACAACCAAGTTAAGGGAGCCGAGAACCCTAGCGATGGGTGACCGCACCGGGAAGTCACGGCGTGGACCGTTGACTAGCCCTGGACTGCGGGAAACCCTGGAAAACATTTTTAAGACTTATAGAGACATCAATTGAAGTATAAATATCATTAGAAATATCAAAGAAAAATTAATTAATTAGTACAAAGAAAAGTGGGAAATCGAAAAATGGACAAAACCCGGTGTTACCGAAAAATCAGGAATGCAACCCGAACAGAGGCATTGTGGTCATTTGACACCCCGAGTTGACTTTTGACCTCAATGTCCATTAAAAATAAGTGGTATTAAATTTTGAAAATGCCATGAAAAATGAAATTCCATGTGTAGAATAATTAAGAGAAACTAAGTGGAAAAATATGGGAATAATTAAAAGTTTAATTATACTAATATTAACCTAAAGTGAGTGGCATTTATTATATTCATAAATCTTAATTAGTGGAGCATTATGGACGTGTAAAAGCACTAAGTGGACAGATTTTATGAGGAAAACCATTCATTTTCTTCAATTCCACTTCCATGGCCGAATATGGGTCTCCATTTTCCTCCATGAGAACTCATCATGCAAGCTTCAATCCTCCCCCATTTTCAACTTAAAACTCAAGGTTCCCTTCATCAAACTTTGTCTCCACACCATGGGAAAGCTTTGGGCAGCAAGAAAAAGAAGAAATTTCAAGGTTTAGCAAGTCCCAACAATAGGTAAGTTTGAGTTTTTGATTATTGCTTTGTTAAAGTGTGTAAGGATATTATGGGTGTTTGATTTATGGAGAAATTTTTGAGTTTTGATATTGAATGGGAATGTGCACTTTTGGCAGCCATGGAAGCACCTTGAAGGTAGCTTAGTTGTGCTTGTAAATGGTGAATTAATTGATTGATTAAATGTATATTGTGTAGGAAATTGTTTGGGTAATGTATACTTAGTATATGTAAATGTAAAATGAAGTTTAAAGCTTGGAAAGTAATGGAATGTAAGTGTACCATTGTGGCAGTTTGCTAACCCTTGAGGAATGCTGGAATTCATGCTTGGTTTATGGAATAATGATATTAAAATGTGTTGGTTGTTATGGCAGTTTGAATGTGTGTAAGGTGGTGTGAAGTGGGACATGTAAATGAGCATAAAAAGGTGATTAAATTGTTGTAAATTGGATTGAAAAATTCTGCACTTGTTGGTGTATGTTGAATGTAATTGTAAGCTGCCAAAATGACCTATAATGTGTTGTGAATTATGTTTAGGTTGTGGTACAACCAGAATTGGTTTGAATGTTAAGTTTGGTGAGTGTTAAAAATGATGCTTGATGTGTATGCAAGAAATGCAATAAGGCAGTTTGAGTTTTAGGCCTAGAACTTTAATTGTGTGGCTCCAATTGGTATGAGACCAATTGGAGGTGAAACTAGGCACAAAATGTGCCAACTTTCATGAAGGTAGCTTGCCAAAATTCTGCTTGCAAGGTAGCTTGAAAAATGACCAAATCCGGATTAAGTGCAATTGAGGCCTGAAAATTGATCATTTGGGCAGTAGTTAGTGTTTAGGCCATAACTCACTCAAAACAGGTCCAATTGACCTGAAATTTTAACCATGAATAGTTAAGACCCATATCTACAAGTCTTATGAAGATACCAAAGCCCATAAATGACCATAAGTAAGTCAAACAGCTTGCACAAGTTCGGGTCCAAAAACTGGCCGAACCTAAAATGACCTAAAGTGACCTAAAGTGACCAATTTTGATGCAATTTGACCAGCAATAGTAAAATGACCATAACTTGGTCTACATAACTCAGAATGACCTAAAATTTTGCCCCGCGTGCAATAAGACATAGATCTACAAGTTTGAAGTTTGGACCGAAACCCGAAAACTGAGAGAACTAGGTCGTCCGGCTAGGTCAAACTAGTATCCCGGAATCCAGCAAATTGCAAGAAAATGCAGTATACACGGAAATGAATTTGGTAACATGTACCAACCCTAAAAGACTTTCGAATGTGACATATTAATGACATTAAAACCTAAATTACCTAGAATGTACCAAGGGTCGACATAATAGGTTGACTAAGCGAATAAATGAATTCAGTGAATTAATTATCAAGCATTATCGTTAGAGACAGTTTAAATGAGTACTGAAACACTTCAAATTGTGTTTTCAGTTAGCAATGACGCAGGGAAAGGGAAGGAAACACTGAGTCAGAGCCGAGAGGCATATATCAGAGGTTTGTGCACAATAATTAATTCTTTTGAATTTTTCAATTAGAATAAATTATGATTATTTGTATTGTTTTAAATTGTGTTTGTGCACAATAAGTATTTCTTTTGAATTTTTCAATTGAAATAAATTATGGTTATTTATATGTTATTGTTTTAAATTATGTCCGTGCACAATACTTTTATATTCACTGCTTTTACTAGCAAATTTATTTGGAGAAATGAGTTATGAGTAATTTTTGATTGCTTTGGTTTTGGGAATATTATTTGGAAATTATTGTGTTGCCAACTTTGCAAAGGAAATTTTGAGATAAAATGTGATTTATGATTTGTATGAAATATTGTGATTTGAAATTGTTTTGATTCACACTTGGCATGACACTGTTACTATGTTCCTCCTTCATTTATGGGGTGAATGTGATATATTCCTCCCTCTTTGGCTTATCAGTCTGGGGTGAGTGTGATTATGTTCCTCCCTCTTTGACTTGTCAGTCTGAGGTGAGTGTGGATGAGTACTCATTATTCAGCTAGCTTCCTCCCTCATTGATTTCAATTATTGGGGTGAGTGTGTCTTGTCGTGGTGTACAACACGGCATGTGCGGAAAAATTGTGTCATGGATTAAATTGTGATATTGATCGGCAACACTGTATTCTTCAGTTATTTGATCAAATGGTGTTATTGATTGGCAAAACTGTATTATTCAGTTATTTGATCAAATGGTATTATTAATTGGCAAACTGTATTATTCAGTTATTTGATCAAATTTATGTTATATGAACTTTGTAAATTGTGAATGGAATTGTGAACTATTTGATTTGTGATTTGTTAATAAAAGATTTATGTGTCGCAATTCAAATTGTTATTGTGCACCACTGAGTAAATTTTACTCAGCGATAGCTTTTCATTGCTGTCGCAGGTAGACAGACTGACAGGGCAGCAGACTAGGCTGCTAGTACTACATTGAGAAATCATCGGGTATATTGAGTATACCACATTTTGCATTTTGTACTGTAATGTATGTTCACTGTATGTATATATTGTTTTTGGTTTTGAGCAGTTGTAAATTAAAATTGTACATTGAAGTTGTAAAATAAAATTATTTTGACTTGTAAAATTTGTATTATATTTCTTTTATCTCAGTTTTTGAAAAATTATTATGGATTTGAGTTGAAAAACATATTGTGTTGAATTATGTTGGAGTTTGAGATTGAGAAATATATTTAAAGTGCTTTTTACAGGTTTTCTGAAGAACTGTTTTATTTAAAATACAGAGGGCACTTCGCCAAAATTTTTACAGAAATTCCTAATAATTCAAATGTGTTATCTCTTTCACTTAAGTTCAAAAAAAATTTTTTTACACCTGTAAATAGTGCTCACCACTGTAAATAGAAGTAAGAAAAGTTTTAAAATCCCTTGTAGTGTATTTAATGGGTTATCAGTAGACGAAGTTGTTAATTCATTAGGTATACTATGGGATCATATTATACCTTACAGAGGGGTAGGGTGTGACATGATTCCATGAATAAAAACCAAGTTTGGGACCTTGTTGACCCACCTGAAAGTATTGTACCTATAGGGAATAAATGAGTTTTCAAGAAGAAAATTGTTTCTGATGGAAAGATAGAGACCTATAAAGCAAGGCTAGTAGCAAAAGGGTTTCGCCAAAGGTAAGGAATCGACTATGAGGAGATTTGCCTGTTGCCATGATTAAATCAATTAGGATTTTATTAGCAATAGCTGCATACTATGATTATGAGATTTGGCAGATGGATGTCAAAACGGCTTTTCTCAATGGATACATTGATGAAAACATTTTCATGGAACAACCTAGGGGTTTTGAATCCCCAGATGGTTCGAAGGTATGCAAGCTAAAGCGATCCGTTTATGGGTTGAAACAAGCTTCGAGGAGTTGGAACATCCGTTTTGATGAAGCCATTAAGTCATTTGGTTTTATAAAAAATGTGGATGAGCCATGTGTATATAAGAAGGTTAGTGATAGTGCTATCACTTTCCTTGTCTTATATGTGGATGATATTCTGTTGATAGGTAATGACATAGGTATGATGACAACTATAAAGGTATGATTGTCAAATACATTCTCCATGAAAGACTTAGGGGATGCAACCTATATTCTTGGAATTCGCATCTATAGAGATAGAGCGAAAAGAATAATTGGTTTATCCCAAAGTCTATACTTAGAAAATGTGTTAAAGAGGTTTAACATGCTTGATTCCAAGAGAGGATTATTACTAGTGAGACATGGTATCCACCTTTCTAAAGAGATATCTCCAAAGACACTTGAAGAAAGAGATAAAATGGCTAGGATTCCATATGCTTCGGCTATTGGAAGTTTGATGTATGCAATGATGTGTACTAGACCGGATATCGCAGATGCTGTTAGTTTGACTAGCAGGTTTCAATCCAATCCAGGTTTGGAACACTGGATAGCTGTCAAGAACATCCTTAAGTACTTGAGAAGAACTAAGGATTTATTCTTGATTTATGGATGTGATGACTTGCAATTGGATAGTTATACAAATTCTGATTTCCAATCAGATATCGATGATAGAAAGTCTACCTCTGGGTTAGTGTTCATTTGTAATGGAGGTGCAGTCAGTTGGAAGAGTTCCAAACAGAGTACGACTGTTGATTCCACTACAGAGGCTAAGTATATTGCTGCATCAGATGCTGCAAAAGAGGGTGTTTAGATAATGAAGTTCATGATAGAACTCCAGTCTCACCAAAAATCCAAATACATAGAAAGGCGCTACCACATTATGAGAGAGATAGTTGGGCAAGGCGATATAGCCATGCAGAAAATAACATCAACTGAAAATCCAGCTGATCCATTCACTAAGCCTATGTCACAAGCTCAGTTAGACCGACAACTTGAGAAGATGGGTCTAAGATATTATAATGAATGGCTCTAGTGCTAGTGGGAGATTGTTAGTAGTATACCCTAGAGCATATCATTTAGTATGTATCTTGTATATATTTTATTAATAAAAGGCAATTTCAATTTTCCGTTTACATAATGTATTTATATGTAATAGAAAATGTCCATTGTTATTTTGTTAGAAATTTTATTCTTAAGTTATTAAGAATATGAGTGACAGTTTTTCTAGCACAAAGTATCATAAATCAGTTAACAATCGAGGATACTTCACACAGGACATGACTTATCCAAAAAGATTATAATCATGTTTGTTCCCAAGGTATTTATATGAGATATAAAGAAGATGGAGTGGTGAGTCTCATGCTACATAACAAATATGATAGGCACTTATACATGATAAGTAGGCCGAACCAGTGACGCACATGATAAGCACATGGAGTTTACTCCTGTCAATGTATTGTTATATATCATATTAGTGCATATAATCTTTAGACCTGAGATAACACTGTTATCTTGTATATAGGTGGTTTGAGTTTGATACTGCTTTCATACTTGTACTGTGTATGGGTATATGGGCATGTGTTGGCTCTTACTAGTTATATATGGAGATAGGTGTTGATCAAGATGGAATTTGTTACGCTAAGTAAATAGGGATAAAATCCTATGTTCATTTAATTATTCTTGATGTTTCAAGTTCCCGGCCATGACAGACAGATTTAGTCAGAAAAAAGTTTCTGACAAGAAAATCTAATTAATCAAGAACTAGAATTAAAAGAGAACATAATGTTCATAGCAAATGGGGTTTGACATAAACCATGACTCTAGCTTGAATTGGGATTTTGTAATAGAGAGATTCTAGTGCATGGTAACATATGATTAAAGGCTCATTTAAGGTATTCCTTGTTACTGATTGAGTGGCCATGGCACGCTATGCTAGGTGTCAACCATGGTCCATGAGATGCCATAAATGATTTAGAGAAATCATTTATAGTAAGAAAGAGTTCTGATAATATTAAGAGTTAATATCATATCTCATTGCCAATTAGTGATGAACCTAGTGAGTCACACACATACACAAGATAATCACCAAGTAAAATGAGATTTAATTAATTAATTAAAGAGTTTAATTGATTAATTAAATAGGTTTGGTTTATAATAAGATTGCAAAGTCCCTAGCATGACTTGAAACCAAATCTGGGTTATTGGATGTATAGTATAAGTTAAATTTATATTTAAAGTGTTCAAAATATGAATTTAATTATGAGAAATTAATTAATAGAGATTAATTAATTAATTTATATTTGATATAAATTGATTTGAAGAGGAAAAAGAATGATTTTGGGTTGAGAACTCAAAATTACAACATAAGGGTAATTTGGTCATTTCACATGGTGACATGTGGTACCATGAAATGGTGACACATGGCATCATATAAGCTTGCATTTGTCTTCCTATCATGTAAGATGATCAAAGTCAAGATTAAGTCTAGCTTTGATGTAACATCCTCACTTTAGCTAGTCCGTATAGTTTACTGTTCTAGTGACCAATATCGGTCCGGGTAGCTAGAGTATTTGAAATTATAAATAAACCAAATAATGATCAGAAAAATTAAGGAAAATTTTTACGAATGAAATACACTAAGGGTAAATGAGCCGTAACCCCAGTGATGAGTAACCCGAAGGGGAAGTGACGGTGAAGGCCGTTAGCAACCCTAGACCCAGGAAAAAGTTCATGAAATAATTTTTGGGACCTCAAGGAAAGATTATTGGGGTTTCAATGATAATAAAATGTTAATAAAACACAAGAAAAATTTAATCAATCGATACACACAATTTTAGCTTGTTAAGCCTAACAGAGGGCATTTTGGTCATTTTGTCTTCAGTGATGATTTTTGACCAACTTGTCTATTTAAGTAAGTGAATTATATGACATAAAATATGAACAAATAGTGATGAAAAATTTATTAAAAATGAATAGAAAGGGAAAGAAAAGAAAATGAAAGTAAATTGAATTTATTACATAATGCCTATGTAAGCATGAGGTAATAACAAATTTTGGCCAATCAAAATTAATAAATACATTCATAATACATTAAAAAGAGGAAAAAGAAGTCAAAATCTGGAAACCACCATCAGCCATCTTCCTCCCAAAGAAGCCGCACCATAGCCTTCCTCCATTGCCAAGCTTACCAAAGCTTGAGTTCTTTGGTTTTTCACCAATTAAAGCCTAAGTTCCCAACACAAAATCTTACTCTTTCACCTTAGTGAAGCTTTTAGGAGAAAAAAGAAGTAAAAAATGAAGAGTTCTTACAAGTTTGGAAGTAACTCCATTAGAGGTTAGTGACCAAACTTACTCTTTTTCTTTCAATTCATGTTGAAGGAGTGGAATTGAATGCAAATTTACAAGAAAATAGAATAAACATCATGTGTATGTCCTTCTTAAAATTTCAGTAGCCTTGTATTTGGTAGGGTTTTGAAGATTTCTTGAAATTAAAATGGTAGTATGGCTACCCTTAGCATTAGTCTCTTGAGCAGCAATAATGAAATGTAAACAAATGCTGAATTTGAAATGGAGAAGTTAGGGTTTGGACACAAAATTGAGACTTTTTTCATGTAATGGTGGAAGTAAGTTTTAATGGTCAATTTGTAACATCCTCCCTATACGTGTTCTGTACGTTCTATGGCTCCAGTAGTCAAATAACAGTCCAGGCAAGTCAGGATGTCTGGAACTACACTTCGGTGATAGTGAACAGACATATAATGATGAAATAAATAAAAAAAAATACAAGAAAAATCAAACAAAAATGAAAGAGAGAAAATGAAGCTAAGTTAAACGAGCCGGCACCACAGCGATGGGTGACCGCACCGGGAAGGCCGTTGCCGACCCCAGGACCGCGGGGAACCCTCTGAATCTAATTTTGAGACATTAATAAAGGTTTATTGAAATGTAATTGACACTAGAAATATCAAAGAAAAATTAATAAATTAGTATAAAGAAAAACAAAAAATCGAGAAACAGACAAAAATCGGTGTTACCGAAAAATCGGGAATGTAACCCGAAGTGGGGTGTTTTGGTCATTTGACACATAGTGTTGCCTTTTGACCTCAATCTCCATTAAAAATAAATGATATTACACTTAGAAAATGTTTAAGAAAAATTAGAAAGTTAGTATAAACGAAAAATAAAAATTAAAGAAATCGGCGGTACAAGGAGTAAATCGGTGTTACCAAAAAAGTCCGAACTTGGCCCAAAGAGGGGCATTTTGGTCAATTGACACCTAGAGTTGACTTTTGACCTAAATATCCATGAAAAATAAGTAGTATTAAATTTTGAAAATGTCATGAAAAAAAGAAGTTTTATACATAACGTAATTAAAAAAAATTGTGGGGACATAATTGAAATAACTATAAGTTTAATTATTCTAATATTAACCTAAAGTGAGTGACATATATTATATTCATAAATCTTAATTAGTGGAGCATTATGGACGTGTAAAAGCACTAAGTGGACAGATTTTATGAGGAAAACCATTCATTTTATTCAATTCCACTTCCATGGCCGAATATGGGTCTCCATTTTTCCTTCATGAGAACTCATCATGCAAGCTTCAATCCTCCCCCATTTTCAACTTAAAACTCAAGGTTCCCTTCATCAAACTTTGTCTCCACACCATGGGAAAACTTTGGGCAGCAAGAAAAAGAAGAAATTTCAAGGTTTAGCAAGCTCTAAACAAAGGTTAGTGCTAGTTTTCCTTACCTCACTTAATTAAAATTTGTACTAAGGTTGAGATGAGTTGAATTATTGAAAAATTAGATGGATTGGATGAATATTTAATGGTGATTGAATTTGGCAGCCATGGAACCTAAAGTGGTTTGAATTATCTTTACATGTATTTGATGGGAAATGATATTGATTAAGGTAATTAGAGGTCCTAGCAAATTAACTTTATGTATATGTTGAGATTGAGTGATTGAATTAGGAGTTTGAAAGAATTGTTGAAGACCTTGGATAATTGTTGAATTGGGGCAGCCTTGAGAAGCATGAAAATGGTTAATTTATGCATATTATTGTTGATTAATGATGCTCAATTTATGTGATTATAAGCGGTAGAATTTAATTGTAAGAGTACATGTGAGGTTGACAATGTGAAAGTGGGTTTTGAACAAAATTTTGAAGACTTGGACAATTGAGCTTGAAATTGGCAGCCTATAATGTTATGAATTGTATTTGAATTTATGTAATATATTGATGAGATGTGATAGTATTAAATTGTGGACAGCATGTGTAGTTAAAATGGAAGTGTTTGTGTAACATAAGTGTTGATGTACATTGAATTTGGGTGGATGTAAATGTTGAAGTTTAATGGTGTATTGTGTGCCTTGTGCCCTTGAGTATTCTGTCCAGAATTATTGCTGGAATTGTGTACAATATATATATAGAAGTGTTGTTGATTGAATATTGTAGTAATGAGGAGGAGAAGGAACATTAAATTGGGAGTGTATGAGCTTTGTGCAGGTTGTGTATTGAAGGCAGCACATAAATGAGGCCATAAGTGCCAAACTATGAACCCAATTGGTATGAGGCCAATATGGGGTGAAACTAGACACCAAATAGGCCAACTTTCATGTAGAAAGGTTGCGAAAATTCTGCCTAGAAACTGACCTTAAAAAGTGACCAAATCCCGATTAGTGCATTTAAGGCCTGAAAACTGACTTTTTGGGCAGCAGTTAGTGTTTAAGCCATAACTCACTCAAAACAGGTCCAATTGACCTGAAATTTTGACCATGAATAGCTAAGACCTATATCTACAAGTCTTATGAAGACACCCAAGCCCAGAAATGACCATAAGCAAGCCAAAAAGCTTGCACAAGTTCGGGTCCAAAAACTGGCCGAACCTAAAATGACCTAAAATGACCTAAAGTGACCAATTTTGATACATTTTGACCAGCAATAGTAAAATGACCATAACTTGGTCTACAAAACTCAGAATGACCTGAAATTTTGCTCTGCGTTCCATAAGACATAGATCTACAAGTTTGTAGTTTGGACTGAAACCCGAAAACTGAGGAAACTAGGTCGTCCGGCTAAGTCAAAATAGTACACCGAAATCCGGTAAATTGCAATAAAATGCAATACACTTAGAAATGAAATTGGTAACATATACCAACGCTAAAAGGCTATAAAATGTGACATATTGGTGACATTAGAATTGACTTACGTAGAGTGCATCAAGGGTCAACATTATAGGTTGACTAATGAAATGAACTGAAGGGAATAGTACCAAGAGAAATAGGATTTTAAGCTAGACAAATCTAGCACACAAAAATTGAGAAATTAACCCAATTTTGCACCAAAGTTGCAATCTGTCCAGCTTTAGTAAATTTACCATATCTTGGTCTATACAACTCAGAATGACCCGAAATTTTGCCCCGCATGCAATAAGACATAGAGCTACAATTTTGGTTCTTTGACCAGAAGCTAAAAACCAAGGGAAATAGGACTTTAAGCTAGATCAATCTAGCTCACTAAAATTGAAAATTGGTAATTACATAAAATAATGCTTGAAGTGATTTGGCAATGAATGCCAACTTGTGAAAAGGGTAAATTGCATTATATTGAAAACATATTGATTTGTAAATTGTGACATGTGATGCTAGAATCAACCTATCCATGATGCATAAAAAGGTCAATAATTTTATTGACTAGTGAAAAGCATAAAGATGTATAAACCCTATGAATAAAGAATTAAATATGTAATATTGTAATATGCCCTAATTTGCCTAGTTGACCAGTTTGGATAGGTTGGCATGCCAATAGGATTCTGACAGCTGTTTTGTAAATGACTTTATGTCATACTGTGTTCTATGGCTTATTATGCCATACTATGATTTTAATAGCCTATGGCTATACAGTTTGTGTTATTATACTCGGCTTAATGCCTGATTGATTATATGGCTTTTTAGCCACATTATTTGCAAACCGGGAGACACTTTGTGACCAATGGTGTGACGGCCCGAGGTACTAAGTACCCAGCGCTAGTATATCCGTTTATCCAGTCTGGTCAGTGTATAGGCTATATGGGCAGTCATTTAAAACATTGTCCAATTCAGGAAGCTAATTTATGTTAAGTATAATGAAATTTCAGCACAATTAAATTAAGTATTGAATGAATGAGTAAAGGAGATTAGCAAAAAAAACATAATAAAAATATAAATTGCAGAACTGTAGAGACTTGAAATACAATACAGTTAGAATAATTTATATACTGGCTAGTATTACTGAAAAGTTATAAATTAAGCACTTCCAAAGAGGAACAGACTAGTATATAAGATCGTTGATACTAGAAATACCATACCAAATTAAATTGATTTCTGGCTATTCGAAATGATGATTTATTTCTTTCTTTACTTGTATATATTATTTCTTGTTATATTATTGCACCACTAAGCAGAAATGCTTAGCGCGATGGAATTGCTTCCTCGCGCAGGTACTGAAGGTAAAACCAGTAGATTGTCGACTGAGATTTTTGGAGTCCAGATCTGCAGAAGTGTCAGAAGAGTTCAAGATTGTCACCTCCTCAGCAACGCATGTAGATAGGGCTCATATTTATACATGTTATGTATTTTGTTCATTCTAAGTATAATGTAAATTATTTGCACATCCTGTACTTGACAAATTTATGTAATTAGTTGGGAAATTATGCAAAATAATAAAGTGTAAGAATTTTGATATATGAGTTAAGTATCTGATCATGATGATTCTGATTGAGATTGAGTATGAAAAATTTTGAGACTGATTCTAAGTTGTGAATTTCAGTATATATTGAAATTGTCTTTGGCAGGTTTAGAAGAACTGTTAGTCCAAATTACTGCCAGCACTCTGCTGGATTATCATTGAAATTTTTGAATTTTCCAAATTAGTCAGATTTTGATAAAAGTAAAAATAGCCTAAACCTCAGATAAAGTATTTGAACAAGTAAATCTAGAACTATAATGAAATCAGATAAGATTAGGTGCTCCGGCACGCCGTGTAGCACGTCTTGCTTGGCTACACTGTAGACGGGTGAGGGGTGTTACATTTAGTGGTATCAGAGCCAGGTTTAGGCATTCCTAGGCAAAGATAAGTGGAAAGATAGTGTGCATACATGCATTGCATTCATAAGTGTTGAGGTGACACTTTGCAGATCTGTTTACTTTTGATTATTCAAAGTTAAGATATGGACTTAGAGTCGCAGAGAGCATTAGAAAAAGAAGTAGAAAACCTACTTCAGGAGGTTATAACGTAATAACTACATAATGTTCTTGATGTTTGTATTGTAAGCTGCAGATTACAGTACCGACATGAGATTATTGTGTAGAGCTACGTGCTTCCTCATGGTACAGTAAACTAAGAATATTTGTAAGTAATCTATAATTTGATACAGTTACGCCCAAATAGAGTACTATTACGGGAAATAAATGTGAAAAAAAAAATTCTAGTCAGAAATTTAAAACTTCAGAACTAGCCTATCGAAAGACTACACTTCTAAGGTAGCTAGAGTCAGAGACTCAGTTACAGTAATGTAGACTACCATTACCACAAAAATTGCTATGAGCTTAGAGAATCTAGTATGGCTATAAATTAGAAAGAACACCTTGAGGATGAAGATATCTGGACATTGATATGGAGTCTTATCAGTATTTTAATATTTTTAACAGGAAGGAATGATGTAGGTATTTGAGAATACATTTACAAATTGTATTGATGCTCTCTCATGAAGCAAGAATAGATACCTTCCATTGATGGAGTTATTTTGGCTGAGCTGCAAGTGAAGCCGAATCTGTTACAACAGATATAGGATGGGCAGAAGACAGATGGGAAATTAATGGCTGTTATGGGCAAAATCACTGAGGGGAAGGAAACTGAATATGAAGCGAAAGAAAATGGGTGCCTGTACTATAAAGAAAGAGTGTGTATTCCAGATGATAAAGAATTGAAAACCAGTATTCTGAAAGAAGCACATAACAGTGTGTATGCTATGCACCCAGGAAGCATAAAAATGTACCATGACCTGAAACTCCGATACTGGTGGCCAAGTATGAAAAAGGACATAGTTGACTATGTAACTAGATGCTTGACATGTCAGCAAGTCAAAGCAGAACATCAAGTTCCATCAGGTTTGTTACAGCCCATAAACATACCTGAATGGAAATGGGATCAAGTCACTATGGACCTTGTCAGTGGTCTACCTCTCACTCAGATGCAGTATGGATGATTGTGGATAGGTTAACCAAATCAGCACATTTTCTGCTAGTCAGAACTGACTACTCACTGGAAAAGCTAGCAGAATTGTACATCAGTGAGATAGTTAGACTACATGGAATTCCACTTTCCATTATATCTGATAGAGACCTGAGGTTTACATCTAGATTTTGGAAGAATTACAAGAATCCTTGGGCACACAACTCCATTTTAGTACGGCTTTTCATCCTCAAACGGATGGACAGTCAGAAAGAATAATCCAGGTCCTTGAGGATATGCTGAGAAGTTGCGTTATTGAGTTTGAAGGAAGTTGGGACAGATACCTTCCACTGGCAGAATTTGCATATAATAATAGCTATCAAGCTAGCATACAAATGGCACCCTATGAAGTACTGTATGGGAGAAAATGCAGAACACCTGTATGTTGGACTGAATTGGGTGAAGATAAGCTAGTGGGGCCAGACTTGATAAAACAGACAGAGGAAAAGGTGAAACTGATAAAGGCCAATTTGAAAATTGCCTCAGACCAACAGAAATCTTATGCTGACTTGAGGAGAAAAGACATTGAGCATGAAGTTGGCGAGAAGGTATTTCTCAGAGTATCACCGTGGAAGAAAGTGTTGAGATTTGGGAAAAAGGGAAAATTAAGCCCTAGGTTTATTGGCCCATATGAAGTTATTGAACGTGTGGGACCAGTAGCCTACAGATTAGCCTTACCACCTGAGCTAGACAAGATACATAATGTGTTCCATGTCTCGACGCTCAGAAGGTACAGATCAGATCCTTCACATGTCATCTCAGGAGAAGAAATTGTGGTACAACCTGACCTGACATATGAAGAAGAACCAATTAAAATCTTGGCACGAGAGGTAAAAGAGCTCAGAAATAGTACAATTCCACTAGTGAAAATCCTATGGAGACACCACAACACGGAAGAGGCAACATGGGAGAGCAAGGAGACAATGAGACAACAGTTCCCTCAGCTCTTTACATCAGGTAAATTTCGAGGACAAAATTTTTATTTAGAGGGGAAGAGTTGTAACATCCTCCCTATATGTGTTCTGTACGTTCTATGGCTCCAGTAGTCAAATAACAGTTTAGGCAAGTCAAGATATCTGGAACTACACTTCAGTGATAGTGAACAGACATATGATGATGAAATAAATAAAAAAAAAATACAAGAAAAATCAAACAAAAATGAAAGAGAGAAAATGAAGCTAAGTTAAACGAGCTGGCACCAGAGCGATGGGTGACCGCACTGGGAAGGCCGTTGCCTACCCTAGGATCGCGGGGAACCCTCTGAATCTAATTTTGAGACATTAATAAAGGTTTATTGAAATGTAATTGACACTAGAAATATCAAAGAAAAATTAATAAATTAGTATAAAGAAAAATGAAAAATCGAGAAACAGACAAAAATCGGTGTTATCGAAAAATCGGGAATGTAACTCGAAGTGGGGTGTTTTGGTCATTTGACACATAGTGTTGCCTTTTGACCTCAATCTCCATTAAAAATAAATGATATTACACTTATAAAATGTCTAAGAAAAATTAGAATGTTAGTATAAATGAAAAATAAAAATTAAAGAAATCGGCGGTATAAGGAGTAAATCGGTGTTACCGAAAAAGTCCGAACTTGACACGAAGAGGGGCATTTTGGTCAATTGACACCTAGAGTTGACTTTTGACCTAAATGTACATGAAAAATAAGTAGTATTAAATTTTGAAAATGTCATGAAAAAAAGAAGTTTTATACATAACGTAATTAAAAAAAATTATGGGGACATAATTGAAATAACTATAAGTTTAATTATACTAATATTAACCTAAAGTGAGTGGCATTTATTATATTCATAAATCTTAATTAGTGGAGCATTATGGACGTGTAAAAGCACTAAGTGGACAGATTTTATGAGGAAAACCATTCATTTTATTCAATTCCACTTCCATGGCCGAATATGGGTCTCCATTTTTCCTCCATGAGAACTCATCATGCAAGCTTCAATCCTCCCCCATTTTCAACTTAAAACTCAAGGCTCCCTTCATCAAACTTTGTCTCCACACCATGGGAAAGCTTTGGGCAGCAAGAAAAAGAAGAAATTTCAAGGTTTAGCAAGCTCTAAACAAAGGTTAGTGCTAGTTTTCCTTACCTCACTTAATTAAAATTTGTACTAAGGTTGAGATGAGTTGAATTATTGAAAAATTAGATGGATTGGATGAATATTTAATGGTGATTGAATTTGGCAGCCATGGAACCTAAAGAGGTTTGAATTATCTTTACATGTATTTGATGGGAAATGATATTGATTAAGGTAATTAGAGGTCCTAGCAAATTAACTTTATGTATATGTTGAGATTGAGTGATTGAATTAGGAGTTTGAAAGAATTGTTGAAGACCTTGGATAATTATTGAATTGGGGCAGCCTTGAGAAGCATGAAAATGGTTAATTTATGCATATTATTGTTGATTAATGATGCTCAATTTATGTGATTATAAGTGGTAGAATTTAATTGTAAGAGTACATGTGAGGTTGACAATGTGAAAGTGGGTTTTGAACAAAATTTTGAAGACTTGGACAATTGAGCTTGAAATTGGCAGCCTATTGTGACACCCCTTTCCCGTGTACAGTATACCCGAGTAAGCAATGTCACACGATGTACCGGCACACTCTAATATACCTTAATTAATTTTTATCATGCTTTTGAATATAACTTGTGAAATATAATGTATTTGTGCCATTTATCGAAATTTTAATTTATTTGAGGTTCCGAAAATTTTAAAGAAAATCCGGCAGAGTACCGGCTAAAAATGGAGAAAACAGTTCTTCGGAACCTGTGAAAAACACTTCCAATAACCATATTCAATCATCTCAAACTCCAATATCATCACAAACTCAATATTTTTCAACATCATGTTCTCAATCATCATTTCTCAGGGTACTCATATATAAACAACAAATAAATACTCAAATTACTTCCATACATAACCATAAATCTTCATTATTTACATGAACCTCAAAATACATTACATAAGTTCATTTACATATGAGAAAATAGAAATTTAGTTACAAAATACCAAAATGACACCTAGTGTCCTACCAATGCACTGCAGAAGTTGAGGTGACACGGACATCGTGCGTAATCTGCAGATGGACTCACCCGATGCGGTCTCATCGGGCTCACGATTTGTATCTCCAGAACCTACGCGTGGCAAAAGCAACGCGCTAAGCAATAATGCTTAGTGGTGCAATAATAAAATAAAAGAAATAGCAAGAAAACAAATATGTAGTGAATGTATATGTTTTATTCGTTTTGAATTTGTACATCATTACTTTGTCCACTTTCATTCATTTGGTTGCCCAAGTAACCTACACTAGACGACTGGACTGGATAAACGGGTAAACTGGCACTGGGTATCAAGTACCTCGGGCCGTCACACCATCGGTCACATATGCATCTCCCGGTGTGCAACAGAACAGCTAACAAGCTGTAAATAATATCAGGCACAAGGCCAAATCTCAATGCAAGGTCAGAATGGCTAAAAGCCATAAAATCACAGAATGGCATATTGCCATGTGCAGTACTGCTAACTGAACCCTATTGGCATGCCAAACTATCCAAACCAATCTTGTTAGGTATACTAGGGCATTTGATACTTTTGAATTCTTAAATTTTTGAATTTCAAGTTTTGGTGTCACTATTCACCTCATTGGTCAACAAAAATGTTGACTTTTGGATAGAAAATAGGTACATTAGTTTTAACACTCCCAATGTACCACATTTTACATTTAAAACTTGTTGGAATTGAGCACCCATACCATTTCTAAACTTAAAACCAAGAGGGTAGAATTTTTAGTTTTTGAAGCCTAATTTTACTGTTCCATTAAACACTGTTTCAGTGGGAATTTGAGGAAATGGTAAACATGAAAGTTGTCCCTTATTTTGTCTAGTTGAATTTACTTTTTTGAATCACTCCATTTGGAGTTTTGTAGCTCTAGATATGGTCCAAAAACCACAGCTGGCCGGATTGGAAGAACTGCAGAATTACCAAATCTACAGTACCATGAACAGTGAATGTGACTGCCATTTTGGTTAGGTTCTGGTCATAATTTAGGGTAGGTTTCTTCATGAAAGTTGTTTGTCTATGTCTTAACTTGTTGCTGTAAAAATTTCAGGTCAATTGACCATTTCTACAGTGAGTTATGGCCAAATGAACAGTTACTATTTATTTGGTCATTCTGCAGAATTGGCTTGCAGGATACCCGGATTGGGGCCAACTTTTGGTCCTCTTGCTTTGGTCTTTTGGGCATGGTTTCTTCAGCAAAAATGTGCCATTATAAGTCTAGTTTCATGTCCAATTGGCCAAACACCAATTGGACCAACACAGCCAAACATATGGTAGTCCAAGTGGGCTGGAATCACAGCCATCCTGCTGCACTCACTAGGCAGCATATTCATTCACTTTGCCATGCCATATTTCAGTCCAAATTATGGTCAAGTTTCCTCAAATGGTCACTAATTGACCATTAGAATGTTCTTTAACAATTTCATAAGCCAAGTCCACATTTTACTCTCATAACCCTAGTTTACATTATAAATTCTCACAACATACCTTAATTACTAACTCATTCACTAACCACATGCATACATGCTTTAAACATGATCTCTAATCCACTTTAAGTCCATCAAAACAGTCCATCATTGTTCCTTCCTTAGGGCTACCAAAATTCGTGGTAGGCAAACACACAAATTTGGTTCATTTAATTCACAAATTCATGTTGATTTCAAGTCCCTAACATGGAAAATAAGAGTTTTAAGTAGATAGGTGCACTAACCTCTTGTAGGGTAGATTTTTCCCAAGCTTAACTTCACTTTCTTTCCTTTTCTAGGCTGCCAAACACTTTCCCAAGATGAGTGGACAAGTTTTAATGAAAGGGGTTTAGGGTTTAGTGGTGTAACAAAGAGAGAAATAAAGCTTTTTTGTGGTGTTAATGGAGGTTTGGGCAAGGGCTAGGTTTCGGCTGGTTTGGGGGAGAAGATGGCTGCTGTGTTTTTTTAATTTCTTTTGGTCTTATTTATCTCTTTTATTAGTTAATGAATTGGTTGTTTAATTGTAATTGGAGGAAACTTTTAAATGACATCATAATGATGTCATATTTGGCATTTTATTGCATTTTCTTTTCTTTTCATCACTACTCATTTTCAATTTAATTTTTAGTAATGTTTATTCATATTTTATGTCATATTAATTATTTACTTAACTAGACAAGTCGGCCAAAAATCGTCTCTAAAGGCGAAATGACCAAAATGCCCTCCGTTTGGCTTAACGGGTCAAAATTGTCTCTACCGATTGAAAAATTTTTCTAAATATTTTCTTGGCATTCTAATGCCATAGGGACCGCAATGACCCTTCTTTGGAGTCCCAAAAATTATTTTATGAATTTTCTCTCGGGTCTAGGGCTCCTAGTTGCGAGAACCGCAACTTCCCTCTGGTTACCCATTGCTAGGGCACCGGCTCGTTTAACTTGGTTGTATTTTGTTTCTAAAATTTTTACTAAATTTTTCTTATTAATATTTGAGTTAATTATGGTTCCTCACTTTAGTTTAAATATATATTTTTTTTCCGGACGTTCTAGCTGTCCGGACCGACACCAGTCACCGGAACAGTAGAATGTACGGAGTTGCTACCGGGAGGGTGTTACAACTCTTTCCTTCTAATTTAAATTTCGTCCTCAAAATTTACCTGATGCAAACAGTTGAGGGAACTGTTGCCTCATCGTCTCTTCACTTTCCCAAGTTGCCTCCTCGGTGTTGTGGTGCCTCCAAAGCACTTTCACCAGTGGAATCTGCTTATTTCTCAACTCTTTTACTTCCCGAGCCAGAATCCGTATAGGTTCTTCTTCATATGTCAAATCCGACTGTATTTCAATTTCTTCCCTGGAGATGACATGTGAAGGATCTGAGCAGTATCTTCTGAGCATAGATACATGAAACACATTGTGGATCTTATCCAGCTCTGGAGGTAAAGCTAGCCTATAGGCCACTGGACCCACACGTTCAATGATTTCGTATGGGCCAATGAACCTAGGGCTCAACTTACCTTTTCTTCCAAACCTCAGTACTTTCTTCCACAGTGACACCTTGAGGAACACTTTGTCGCCAACCGCATATTCTATTTCTTTTCTCTTCAGGTCGGCATAAGATTTCTGTCTGTCTGAGGCAACCTTCAGATTGGCTTTGATTAGTTTTCCTTTCTCCTCAGTCTGTTTTACCAGGTCTGGCCCCACCAATTTGTCTTCGCCCAATTCAGTCCAGCACACTGGAGTTCTACATTTTCTCCCATATAGTGCTTCATATGGGGCCATTTGGATGCTAGCTTGGTAGCTATTATTGTCTGCAAATTCTGCCAGGGGGAGGTATCTATCCCAACTTCCCTCAAACTCAATGACACAACTCCTCAGCATATCCTCAAGGACCTGACATATATTTCATGTTATTATTATCATTTTTAATTCAATATTTGTATCAATTCCATTGGTTGCAATTGTTTACCTGGATTACTCTTTCTGATTGCCCATCCGTCTGAGGATGGAAAGTCAGGCATCTTTGAAGTGGAGTTGTGTACCCAAGGACTCATGCAACTTCTTCCAAAATCTCGATGTAAACCTTGGGTCTCGATCAGATATGATGGAAAGTGGAATTCCATGTAGTCTAACTATCTCACTGATATACAATTCTGCTAACTTCTCTAGTGAGTAGTCGGTCTAATCGCGAGAAAGTGTGCTGACTTAGTCAATCTATCAACTATCACCCGTACTGCATCATGTTTCTTCCGGGTGAGAGGTAGACCACTTACAAAATCCATGGTGACCCGATCCCATTTCCATTCAGGTATGCGTATAGGCTGTAGCAAACCTGATGGAACTTGATGTTCTGCCTTGACTTGCTGACATGTCAAGCATTTAGTCACATAGTCAGCTATGTCCTTCTTCATACTGTGCCACCAATATCAAGCTTCAGATCATGATACATCTTTGTACTTCTTGGGTGCATAGCATATACACTGGTGTGTGCCTCTTTTAGAATACTGGCCTTTAATTCCCCATCATCTGGTACACACAGTCTTCCTTTGTAATACAGACACCCATCTGCTTTCATCCCATAGTCAGTCGCTTTTTCCTCTGAGATTTTGCTCATAATAGCCCTTAGCTTCCCATCTACCTTTTGCCCATCTAAAATTTGCTGTAGCAGGTTTGGCCTCACTTGCAACTTAGCCAAAATGGCTCCATCTCGAATCAAAGATAGACGGGCATTCAATGATCTCAAGGCTGTCATGGACTTTCTGCTCAAAGCATCAGCAACTACATTTGCCTTCCCAGGATGGTAGTCAATCACACAATCATAGTCCTTCAGGAACTCAATCCATCGCCTCTGTCTAAGGTTGAGCTCCTTCTGAGTTGGCAAATTTTTCAGGCTTTTGTGTTCTGTGTAAATGTAACACTTTTCACCATACAAGTAATGCCTCCATATCTTTAGTGCGAAGATAATTGCTGCAAGCTCTAGATCATGGGTAGGGTAGTTCTGTTCATGTGGCCTTAGCTATCTGGAAGCATAAGCGACCACCTTCCCCTCTTGCATCAATACACACCCTAATCCATTATGTGAGGCATCACTGTAGACCACAAAGTCCTTTCACGACATCGTTTGTGTTAACACCGTGCCTCACAACATAGCCTTCAACTTCTCAAACCGGTCCGACACTTGTCGCTCCAAATCGACATTCTTGTGTAACAGCTTGGTCATTGGAGCAGCTATTAAGGAAAATCCTTTCACAAATCTTCTGTAATACCCAGCTAGCCCCAAGAAGCTTCTTGTGACACCCCTTACCCGACTACAGTGTAGCCGAGCAAGTTATGCCACTCAGTGTGCCGAGCACTCTATTTTTATCTTAATTAATTTTTTTATCATAATTTTGAATATAACTTGTGAAATATAATTCATTTTAAGCCATTTATCGAAATTATTATTTCTTTGAGGTTCCGAAATTTTAAAGAAAATCCGCAGAATCTGGCTAAAAATGGAGAAAACAGTTCTTCGGAACCTGTGAAAAACACTTCCTATATTCATTTTCCATCATCTCAACTCCATTTATCAAATTCTCAACAATGTTCAATCTCAGTTCTCATTCATCCATCTCATATGATACCATGCATAATTATATATAAACATTCACTTTTCTATTTACAACCACACTTTTCATTATTTACATGAATATCAAAATACATTACATAAGTTTCAAATACATATGAGAAAATAAAATCAATTACAAAATACTAAAATGACATCTAGCGTCCTACCAATGCATCACGACTGAGGTGACATGACACTATGCGAATCGTGAACTACCTTACCGAATCTGTGGTCTACTGGCGCTCTGTCCAATCTTCAGTACCTACGCGTTGCAAAAGCGACGCGCTAAGCATAAAGCTTAGTGGTGCAAATAATAAAATAGAAAGAAATAATATGCAATATAAAAATCATAATTTCTTAGCCATTGTGTTCATAAGAACTGAATAATTACCAACTTAGTGTTTAGTCGAGGGCTAATTACGTTTTATGATATTAACTTCTTCATGCATTTTGTTAATTATTTTCTTTATGATCTTGAGTTTCTTTGTATTCTATCATAATCATTCCTGATATTTAATTTTCGTATTTTCTTTAACAATCAGTTCATTTACAGTTATACTTTTCCATGCCCAAGTAACCTATCTTGAACGATCGATCGATAACGGTCGTTGGCACCGACACCGCGTGCCTCGGGCCGTCATACCATGGGACGCAGAACGTCAACCACGTATGCAGTCAGTATGGCTAAAAAGCCATGATATCACATAATCGGCATAAAAGCCATGAATACGGGCATAAAAGCCATGGATACGGGCATAAAGCCATGAATACAGGCATAAAAGCCTTTCCTTTCACAGTACTGCTAAAACAATACCCTATTGGCATGCCAAACTATCCAAACCAATCACATTAGGCCTACTAGGGCATTTTGCATTTTTAAGTTTCACAATTTTTGAATTTCAAGTTTTCATGTCACTATTCATTTCATTAGTCAACTAAAATATTGACTTTTGCATAAACAATAGATACATTGGTTTTAATACTCCCAACATACCACATTTTGTATTCAAAACTTGTTAGTTTTGGTCACTTTCTCAAAGTTTAGGTCATTTTGGCAAAATTGCTAATTTTTTGGTTTTGGTGTCACTATTCACCTCATTGGTCAACAAAAATGTTGACTTTTAGAATAAAAATGTGTACATTGACTTTGGCACTCCCAACATACCACATTTGGTGTTTAAAACTTGTTGGCATTAAGTGTTAATATCATTTCCAAGCATTAAACCAAAGGAGCAGATTTTTCAGTTTTGGTGAGTCAACTTCACTGTTCCATTGGACACTGTTACTGTTGGAATTTGAAGAAATGTAAAACATGAAAGTTGTTCCTTATTTTGTCTAGTTGAATTTCCTTTTTTGAATCACTCCATTTGGAGTTTTGTAGCTCCAGATATGTCTCAAAAACCCAAGCTGTCCGGATATGCATTCTGCAGAAATTGACCATATCTACAGTGCATGAACAGTAACTTGAGTCACTTGGTTGAATGGGTTCTGGCCATAATTTGGGGTAGGTTCCTTCATGAAAGTTGTTTGTCTATGTCTTAACTTGTTGCTGTAAAAATTTCAGGTCAATTGACCAAATCTACAGTGAGTTATGGCCAAATGAACAGTTACTGTTCATTTGGTCAATTCTGCAGAATCAGTGCAGGGTATCCGGATTTGGGGCCAAGTTTTGGTCCTCTTGCTTTGGTCTTTTGGGGATGGTTTCTTCAGCAAAAATGTGTCATTATAAGCCTAGTTTCATGTCCAATTGGCCAAACACCAATTGGACCTACACAGCCAAAGTTATGGCTGTGTAAATGGACTGAATTTTCAGTCACCATTCTGCACCCTCTAGGCAGTACACACCTTCCCTTTGCCATGCTTTATTCCAGTCCCAATTAAGGTCAAATTCCTTCAAATGGTCACTAATTGACCATTAGGATGTACTTTAACAATTTCATAAGCCAAGCTAATTTTTACTCCCCAAAACCCTAGTTTTCATATTCATTTCATGCAACCTATACTTTATCAACCCATCCATCACATATATACATATCTCATACCATCTCTAGGCAAGTTTAATATCAATTAAACTCATCATACCCTTATACATCAAAGCTGCCGAAATTCATGCACACTCCCACAGATATGTTTTGTTCAATTTTTTCATCAATTTCTCATTCAATTTAACTTCCTAACAAAATTTAAGAAAGGAAGATAAGTATATGCACTAACCTTTTTGAAACCAACCTTGAGCTTGTTATTCTTCAAGATTTCTCCTAGAACCATAATAATCATAATCAATTATAACTTCACTTTCCTAAATTAAATATTCAATAAAAATTCAATAGTATTTCCCCTTAAATTGGACTAAACTCCCATCATAAATCTTAAATCCACAACCCATTAATACCCAATCTGGCAGCTTGTGCATTCAAATTTATATATAATGATCTAACCGTTAGATAAATCCCAAATTTATACCATATATTCAAGACATCCCTATACAATATCAGTAAAAATTTCAGCATCAAATCATCTCTATATCATGAGATATCAAAACATTCATTCAACCCTTCACAATCTGAATTTTTGCAGAAATCAGTCTTACTCAGACAGCTCATGCCAAACAATTTATATCTCATAAACCACAAGTCTAAAATTCACCAAAGTTTAACACAGCAGCCTCAACATCCCAAATATCATTTGTACCAAATTTCATAATTTTATAAGCATCTTAACTATTTATTTTTCTCAAATTTCAGTAGCCAAAATTCAGAATTCAACCTACAGACAGCCTGTGTTCAACAATATGTTTCTCCAAATCCAACCGTTGAAAAATCACCAAATTTTTACCATAACTTCCGCACATACATAGCTTAAACATATCCAAAAATCAGCCTTAGTTGTTGAGCCAAACTCACCTGGACGGAAAAGAAATATGCTGCTCTGCTGAACCCCTATTTCTGCTACTTCTCCTTCTCCTTCTTCCTTTCTTTCTTTCTTTCTTTTCCTTTTCTCTCTCTTTCTCTCTTATTCCAGCCCGTATGAAGAAGGAAACTGCTGGTTCTTTTGTTTTTTTATCTCATTTTAAGTTCATTTTATCTCTTTTTATTAGTTTTGTCAAGTGGTGATTGGGTGGGAGTAAGTGAGTGACATCATGTGATGTCATTATTTGCTTAATTTTTGATTTTTCTTTTCTTTTCTTTTCTACCACATTTCAATTTAATTTTTAGCAATATTTATTCATATTTAAGATCATAATAATTATTTACTTAACTGGACAAGTCGGCCAAAAATCACCTCTGAAGGCGAAATGACCAAAATGCCCTCCATTTGGCTTAACGGGTCAAAATTGTCTGTACCGATTGAAAAATTTTTCTAAATATTTTCTTGGAATTCTAATGCCATAGGAACCTCAATGACCCTTCTCTGGAGTCCCAAAAATTATTTTATAATTTTTCCCGTCTAAGGCTCCTCGTTATAGAACCGCAACTTCCCTTCTGATTACCCATCGCTTGGGCCCCGGCTCGTTTAGCTTGGATGTATTTTCTTTCTAAAATTTGTACTACATTTTTCTCAATAATATGTGTGTTTATTATGGTCCTCACTTTGATTTGAATATTTTTCCGGACGTCTAGCTGTCCGATCGACACCGTCACCGAATAAGAGATCGTGCGGAATCGCTACCGGGAGGATGTTACACTTCTGACCTCAGTTGTGTTTCTGGGAGGCTTCCATTCCATCATTGCTTCTATTTTCTTGGGATCCACCCTAATCCCATCAGCTGACACTATGTGTCCAAGGAATGCAATCTCATTCAGCCAAAAGTCACACTTGGACAACTTAGCATACAGCTTCTTTTCTCTCAGGGTTTGCAGAACGATCCTCAAATGTTCATCATGTTCTTCCCTGGTCTTGGAATACACCAAAATATCATCAATAAAGACCACTACGAACCGATCTAAGTATGGATGGAAGATACGGTTCATAAGGTCCATAAATGCCGCTGGTGCATTTGTTAGGCCAAAGGGCATCACCAGAAACTCATAATGCCCATACCGGGTCCTGAATGCAGTCTTGGGCACATCTACATCCTTCACCCTCAACTGATGATACCCCGATCTGAGATCAATTTTGGGAAATTCTCCTGCTCCCTTCAACTGATCAAACAGATCATGAATTCTAGGCAACATATATTTATTCTTCACAGTCACTTTATTCAACTGCCGGTAATCGATGCAAAGCCTCAAAGTCCCATCCTTCTTCTTTATAAACAGCACTGGAGCTCCCCATGGTGACACACTGGGGCTTATAAACCCCTTATCAAGTAACTCTTGCAACTGAGTTTTCAACTCCCTCAATTCCGTGGGTGCCATCCTATAAGGAGCAATAGAAATGGGTGCTGTACCCGGCAATGTCTCAATAGCAAATTCGACTTCCCTTTCTAGTGACAAACCAGGCAATTCTTCAGGAAATACCTCTGGGAAGTCTCTTACTGTGGGTATATCACTCAAGTTTGGCTTAGCCTACCTAGTATCCACCACATGTGCTAGGTAGGCTTCACAGCCTTTTCTCATCATTCTTCTTGCAACTGTGGCTGAGATGACATTGGACAAGAAATCTGTCCTTTCCCCCACAACTGTGATCTCATTACCCTCAGAAGTTTTCAAAGAAATTCTCTTCAATTTGCAATCAACTATTGCCTGATGACGTGACAACCAGTCTATTCCCAAAATCACGTCAAACTCGTGGAAAGGCAACTCAATCAGGTCTGCCAAGAATTCATACCCCTGAATCCTTAACGGGCAACCCTTGTATACTTTGTTCACCACTACGCTGTGGCCCAATGGATTCGTGACCAGAATGTCTTGTCCACTCTCCCCTACTAGTATCCCCTTTTCTACGGGTAGGTTGATGCAGATGTATGAATGAGTGGATCCTGAATCCACTAATGCATGCACAGGTGTATTGTAGAGGGAGAACGTACCTCTGATGACGTCCGGGGCATCTTGCTCCTCCTGAGCTCTAATAGCATAAGCTCTTGCAGGTGGTCTGCTGTCAGGCCTCTCTGCTGGCTTAGATGCAGGCCTCTGTGATGGTCCCACGGCGTCAGATTTGCCAGATTTTCTACCTCTTTATGGTGCAAGAGCAGGTCTATCTGCTTGTGTTAGAGCAGCTGTAGTAGTTCTGCGTGGACAGTTCTTCAACTGATGCTCTGTTGACCCACACCTTAGCGAGCACCGCCATCTCCAACACTCCCCCTTGTGCCACTTCGCATGTGTGGACATGCGAGTTGCCGGGCTGGTCCCCTGAACCCCATCCCTGGAGAGCTGCCCACTGATGGTGTGGACTGACCTCTCCTAGGGGTGAACTGTGGCCTGGGCACTTGAGACTGACCCTGACCTTGTGACTGGCCTGAACTCTGTACAGATGGACCTTTAAACCTCTTCCCAGGTGCAGGAGATGAACTAGACTGACTCGGGCCCCCTCTTCTGCTGTCTATTCCTTCTGGTCTACTCACTGATTCTTACTTTTTCAACCTTTATTGCAGCTTCCACTAACTTGGTAAATTCTGTGATTCCCAGGGCAGTGAGCTGGATCTTTATGTTGTCATTTAGTCCCTCTTCAAATCTCTTACACCTTTCAGCTTCATTAGGAACTATCTCCCTTCCATAGCGGCTCAATCTTACGAATTCCTTCTCATACTCGGCCACTGACAACTGTCTCTGCCTCAGATTAATGAACTCTCTTCTTCTCTCTTCCAGGTATACACTACCCACATATTTCTTCTTAAATTAAGAGAGAAAGAAGTCCCAAGTTATAGCTTCTGGCTGCACTTCACTGGATATCGTGTCCCACCATTCATAGGCATCATCTTGCAATAGAGATATGGCAGCCTCTAGGTTTTGTTCAGGAGTGCAGTGGAGTTGTTTTAGGACTCTGCCTGTTCTGTTCAACCAATTTTTGGCTGTAATAGAATCATCTTCTCTCTTGCCGAAGAAGTCCACTGCTCCAAATTTTCTCAATCTTTCCAGGTGTGATTTCTACTGTGGAGCTGGTGGTGGTGGTGGTGGTGCTGGCATTACCCCAGCCATTTGTCTGAAGAATTCGGCCATTTGCTGGAACATGGCCTGTGGAGGCCGAGGTGCTCGCTTGAGTCGGAGCGAGTTCTCTCATACCCCGTCTCACCTGCAGGTGGAGCATGACTCTTCACTTCCTCCTGAACTGCCCTCTGAGATGTAGGGTCCATATCCTATTCAAAATAACAAAGACAAACAGATCTGCATTAGTGCCACCTCGACTCTTACAAATGCAATGCATGGTATGGACTCAATCTAGGCCCAGAAACGCCTAAACCTGGGTCTGATACCACTAAATGTGACACCCCTTTCCCGTGTACAGTATACCCGAGTAAGCAATGTCACACGGTGTACCGGCACACTCTAATATACCTTAATTAATTTTTATCATGCTTTTGAATATAACTTGTGAAATATAATGTATTTGTGCCATTTATCGAAATTTTAATTTATTTGAGGTTCCGAAAATTTTAAAGAAAATTCGGCAGAGTACCGGCTAAAAATGGAGAAAACAGTTCTTCGGAACCTGTGAAAAACACTTCCAATAACCATATTCAATCATCTCAAACTCCAATATCATCACAAACTCAATATTTTTCAACATCATGTTCTCAATCATCATTTCTCAGGGTACTCATATATAAACAACAAATAAATACTCAAATTACTTCCATACATAACCATAAATCTTCATTATTTACATGAACCTCAAAATACATTACATAAGTTCATTTAAATATGAGAAAATAGAAATTTAGTTACAAAATACCAAAATAACACCTAGTGTCCTACCAATGCACTGCAGAAGTTGAGGTGATACGGACACTGTGCAGAACTGCAGGATGGACTCACCCAGTCTGCGGTCTACTGGGCTCACGATCTGTATCTCCAGAACCTACGCGTGGCAAAAGTAACGCGCTAAGCAATAATGCTTAGTGGTGCAATAATAAAATAAAAGAAATAGCAAGAAAACAAATATGTAGTGAATGTATATGTTTTATTCGTTTTGAATTTGTACATCATTACTTTGTCCACTTTCATTCATTTGGTTGCCCAAGTAACCTACACTAGACGACTAGGCTAGATAAACGGGTAAACTGGCACTGGGTATCAAGTACCTCGGGCCGTCACACCATCGGTCACATATGCATCTCCCGGTGTGCAATAGAACAGCTAACAAGCTGTAAATAATATCAGGCACAAGGCCAAATCTCAATGCAAGGTCAGAATGGCTAAAAGCCATAAAATCACAGAATGGCATATTGCCATGTGCAGTACTGCTAACTGAACCCTATTGGCATGCCAAACTATCCAAACCAATCTTGTTAGGTATACTAGGGCATTTGATACTTTTGAATTCTTAAATTTTTGAATTTCAAGTTTTGGTGTCACTATTCACCTCATTGGTCAACAAAAATATTGACTTTTAGATATAAAATAGGTACATTAGTTTTAACACTCTCAATGTACCACATTTTACATTTAAAACTTGTTGGAATTGAGCACCCATACCATTTCTAAACTTAAAACCAAGAGGGCAGAATTTTTAGTTTTTGAAGCCTAACTTTACTATTCCATTAAGCACTGTTGCAGTGAGAATTTGAGGAAATGGTAAACATGAAAGTTGTCCCTTATTTTGTCTAGTTGAATTTCCTTTTTTGAATCACTCCATTTGGAGTTTTGTAGCTCCAAATATGGTCCAAAAACCACAGCTGGCCGGATTGGAAAAACTGCAGAATTACCAAAGCTACAGTACCATGAACAGTGACTGTGACTGCCATTTTGGTTAGGTTCTGGTCATAATTTAGGGTAGGTTTCTTCACGAAAGTTGTTTTTCTATGTCTTAACTTGTTGCTGTAAAAATTTCAGGTCAATTGACCATTTCTACAGTGAGTTATGGCCAAACGAACAGTTACTATTCATTTGATCATTCTGCAGAATTGGCTTGCAGGGTACCCGGATTGGGGCCAACTTTTGGTCCTTGCTTTGGTCTTTTGGGCATAGTTTCTTCAGAAAAAATGTGCCATTATAAGTCTAGTTTCATGTCCAATTGGCCAAACACCAATTGGACCAACACAGCCAAAGATATGGCAGTCCAAGTGGGCTGGAATCACAGCCATCCTGCTGCACTCACTAGGCAGCATATTCATTCACTTTGCCATGCCATATTTCAGTCCAAATTATGGTCAAGTTTCCTCAAATGGTCACTAATTGACCATTAGAATGTTCTTTAACAATTTCATAAGCCAAGTCCACATTTTACTCTCATAACCCTAGTTTCCATTATAAATTTTCACAACATACCTTAATTACTAACTCATTCACTAACCACTTGCATACATGCTTTAAACATGATCTCTAATCTACTTTAAGTCCATCAAAACACTCCATCATTGTTCCTTCCTTAGGGCTGCCAAAATTCGTAGTAGGCAAACACACAAATTTGGTTCATTTAATTCACAAATTCATGTTGATTTCAAGTCCCTAACATGGAAAATAAGAGTTTTAAGTAGATAGGTGCACTAACCTCTTGTAGGGCAGATTTTTCCCAAGCTTAACTGCACTTTCTTTCCTTTTCTAGGCTGCCAAACACTTTCCCAAGATGAGTGGACAAGTTTTAATGAAAGGGGTTTAGAGTTTAGTGGTGTAACAAAGAGAGAAATAAAGCTTTTTTGTGGTGTTAATGGAGGTTTGGGCAAGGGCTAGGTTTCGGCTGGTTTTGGGGGAGAAGATGGCTGCTGTGTTTTTTTAATTTCTTTTGGTCTTATTTATCTCTTTTATTAGTTAATGAATTGGTTGTTTAATTATAATTGGAGGAAACTTTTAAATGACATCATAATGATGTCATATTTGGCATTTTATTGCATTTTCTTTTCTTTTCATCACTACTCATTTTCAATTTAATTTTTAGTAATGTTTATTCATATTTTATGTCATATTAATTATTTACTTAACTGGACAAGTCGGCCAAAAATCGTCTCTGAAGGCGAAATGACCAAAATGCCCTCCGTTTGGCTTAACGGGTTAAAATTGTCTGTACCGATTGAAAAATTTTTCTAAATATTTTCTTGGCATTCTAATGCCATAGGGACCTCAATGACCCTTCTCTGGAGTCCCAAAAATTATTTTATGAATTTTCTCTCGGGTCTAGGGCTCCTAGTTGCGAGAACCGCAACTTCCCTCTGGTTACCCATCGCTAGGGCACCGGCTCGTTTAACTTGGTTGTATTTTGTTTCTAAAATTTTTACTAAATTTTTCTTATTAATATTTGAGTTAATTATGGTTCCTCACTTTAGTTTAAATATTTTTTTTTCCGGACGTTCTAGCTGTCCGGACCGACACCGGTCACCGGAACAGTAGAATGTACGGAGTTGCTACCGGGAGGGTGTTACACCTATAATGTTATGAATTGTATTTGAATTTATGTAATATATTGATGAGATGTGATAGTATTAAATTGTGGACAGCATGTGTAGTTAAAATGGAAGTGTTTTGTGTAACATAAGTGTTGATGTACATTGAATTTGGGTGGATGTAAATGTTGAAGTTTAATGGTGTATTGTGTGCCTTGTGCCCTTGAGTATTCTATCCAGAATTCTTGCTGGAATTGTGTACAATATATATATAGAAGTGTTGTTGATTGAATATTGTAGTAATGAGGAGGAGAAGGAACATTAAATTGGGAGTGTATGAGCTTTGTGCAGGTTGTGTACTGAGGGCAGCACTTAAATGAGGCCATAAGTACCAAACTATGAACCCAATTGGTATGAGGCCAATATGGGGTGAAACTAGACACCAAATAGGCCAACTTTCATGTAGAAAGGTTGCCAAAATTCTTCCTAGAAACTGACCTTAAAAAGTGACAAAATCCGGATTAGTGCATTTAAGGCCTGAAAACTGATCATTTGGGCAGCAATTAGTGTTTAGGCTATAACTCACTCAAAACAGGTCCAATTGACCTGAAATTTTGACCATGAATAGTTAAGACCTATATCTACAAGTCTTATGAAGACACCCAAGCCCAGAAATGACCATAAGTAAGTCAAAAAGCTTGCACAAGTTCAGGTCCAAAAACTGGCCGAACCTAAAATGACCTAAAATGACCTAAAGTGACCAATTTTGATACATTTTGACCAGCAATAGTAAAATGACCATAACTTGGTCTACAAAACTCAGAATGACCTGAAATTTTGCCCTGCGTTCCATAAGACATAGATCTACAAGTTTGTAGTTTGGACCGAAACCCAAAAACCGAGGAAACTAGGTCGTCCGGCTAGGTCAAAATAGTACACCGAAATCCGGTAAATTACAATAAAATGCAATACACTTAGAAATGAAATTGGGAACATATACCAACACTAAAAGGCTATAAAATGTGACATATTGGTGACATTAGAATTGACTTACGTAGAGTGCATCAAGGGTCAACATTATAGGTTGACTAATGAAATGAACTGAAGGGAATAGTACCAAGAGAAATAGGACTTTAAGCTAGACAAATCTAGCACACAAAAATTGAGAAATTAACCCAATTTTGCACCAAAGTTGCAATTTGTCCAGCTTTAGTAAATTTACCATATCTTGGTCTATACAACTCAGAATGACCTAAAATTTTGCCCCGCATGCAATAAGACATAGAGCTACAATTTTGGTTCTTTGACCAGAAGCTAAAAACCAAGGGAAATAGGACTTTAAGCTAGATCAATCTAGCTCACTAAAATTGAAAATTGGTAATTACATAAAATAATGCTTGAAGTGATTTGGCAATGAATGCCAACTTGTGAAAAGGGTAAATTGCATTATATTGAAAACATATTGATTTGTAAATTGTGACATGTGATGCTAGAATCAACCTATCCATGATGCATAAAAAGGTCAATAATTTTATTGACCAGTGAAAAGCATAAAGATGTATAAACCCTATGAATAAAGAATTAAATATGTAATATTATAATATACCCTAATTTGCCTAGTTGACTAGTTTGGATAGGTTGGCATGCCAATAGGAGTCTGACAGCTATTCTGTAAATGGCTTTATGTCATACTGTGTTCTATGGCTTATTATGCCATACTATGATTTTAATAGCCTATGGCTATACAGTTTGTGTTATTATACTCGGCTTAATGCCTGATTGATTATATGGCTTTTTAGCCAAATTATTTGCACACCGGGAGACACTTTGTGACCAATGGTGTGACGGCCCGAGGTACTAGGTACCCAGCGCTAGTATATCCGTTTATCCAGTCTGGTCAGTGTATAGGCTATATGGGCAGTCATTTAAAACATTGTTCAATTCAGGAAGCTAATTTAAGTATAATGAAATTTCAGTACAATTAAATTAAGTATTGAATGAATGAGTAAAGGAGATTAGCAAAAGAAACATAACAAAAATATAAATTGTAGAACTGTAGAGACTTGAAATACAATACAGTTAGAATAATTTATATACTGGCTAGTATTACTGAAAAGTTATAAATTAAGCACTTCCAAAGAGGAACAGACTAGTATATAAGATCGTTGATACTAGAAATACCATACCAAATTAAATTGATTTCTGGATATTCAAAATGATGATTTATTTCTTTCTTTACTTGTATATATTATTTCTTGTTATATTATTGCACCACTAAGCAGAAATGCTTAGCGCGATGGAATTGCTTCCTCGCGCAGGTACTGAAGGTAAAACCAGTAGATTGTCGACTGAGATTTTTGGAGTCCAGATCTGCAGAAGTGTCAGAAGAGTTCAAGATTGTCACCTCCTCAGCAATGCATGTAGATAGGGCTCATATTTATACATGTTATGTATTTTGTTCATTCTAAGTATAATGTAAATTATTTGCACATCCTGTACTTGACAAATTTATGTAATTAGTTGGGAAATTATGCAAAATAATAAAATGTAAGAATTTTGATATATGAGTTAAGTATCTGATCATGATGATTCTGATTGAGATTGAGTATGAAAAATTTTGTGACTGATTCTAAGTTGTGAATTTGAGTATATATTGAAATTGTCTTTGGCAGGTTCAGAAGAACTGTTAGTCCAAATTATCGCCAAAGACTCTGTGGATTATCATTGAAATTTTTGAATTTTCCAAATTAGTCAGATTTTGATAAAAGTAAAAATAGCCTAAACCTCAGATAAAGTTTTTGAACAAGTAAATCTAGAACTATAATGAAATCAGATAAGATCAGGTGCTCCGGCACGCTGTGTAGCACGTCTTGCTCAGCTACACTGTAGACGGGTGAGGGGTGTTACACAATTAGTGACCAATTGGTTATGTGAGATTAAGAAATGAAGTGGTTTGTGTAATGAGAATTGAAGCTAAGTATGCTGCCCTTGGTGACCTGCAGGATTGGGTGTGAGTCCAGCAGGTTTGGGCAGCTATAACTGGAGTTGTGTAGGTTCAATTGGTGCAAAGCCAATTAGATATGAAACTAGACACATAATGGCACAACTTTGGTGAAGAAATCCTACTCAGAAAACTAAACCAAGTTGACCTAAAAATTGCCCTAATCCGGGTGACTTACATTCTGCTTGAGCAAAATAACCAAATGAACAGTGTTTATTCATTTGGTCATAACTCAGTGTAGAAAGGTCCAATTGACCTGAAATTTTACCAACAGATAGCTGAGAAATAGCCCTACAACTTTCATGGGGAAACCAAACCCAAATTTTGATCATAACATGTTCAAAATTTGACCTGCGTCAGTGTTCAAAACACTGTAGATTTAGTTCTGTCTAGAAAATCTAGAAAATTTACAATCCGGCCAGTTATGGTATTTAGGCCATAACTTGAGCTACAAAACTCAAAATGGAGTGATTCAAAAAATGAAATGTAACTAGACACAATAAGGAACAACTTTCATGAAGACAACTTTGCCAAATTTCTACTGTACAAATAACCAATGGAACAGTAAACTTAGTGCTTGAAATCTGAAAATTGTGAATAACTAACACTAAGCGTTGAAATGGTATTGGCAACCAATACCAACAACTTTAGAGTGCCAAATGTGTTATGTTAGGAATATTAGAACCAATGTACCTATTGTCTATGCAAAAGTCAACATTTTAGTTGACTAATGAAATGAATAGTAACGCTTAAACTTCAATTTCAAGAATTGTAAAATTTAAAAGTGTAACATGTCCTAGTACACCTAGTAAGATTGGTTTGGATAGGTTGGCATGCCAATAGGGTTCAGTTAGCAGTACTACACATGGCATTATGCCATTTTGTGATTTTATGGCTTTTAGCCATTCTGATATCAGTGTGATACTTGGCCTTGTGCCTAATGTTTATTACAGCTTATTAGCTATTCTGTTGCACACCGGGAGACACAATGTGACCAATGGTGTGATGGCCCAAGGTACTTGGTACCCAGTGCCAGTTTATCCATTTATCCAGTCCAGTTAACTAGTATAGGTTACTTGGGCAATTAAAATAAATCTTACCAAATTTTAATCAATTAATACTGCAATAAATGCCAGAAATTAAGTCTACATAAAATATCAACATACATTCTGCATATTTATTTTATTCTAGTTATTTTATGTTATATTAGCACCACTAAGCAGAAATTGCTTAGCGCATCGCTTTTGCCACGCGTAGGTACTGGAGATATAGCTGGGGAGTCTAGCAGACCTCAGACCGAGTGAATTGTCAGATCTGCACAGAGAACAGAGTCACCTCATATCTGCAGTGCACTTGATAGGACATTAGGACTTTGGGTTGTATTTTACATTTTGTATTAGTTTTGATTGTAATTACAAACTCTTGAAATTATGTGATAATGTAAATATATGAAATTTCATGTTATTGAAAATTTCTGTATATTATGTTGAAAAATGAAATGTTGGGAAATATTCATGAGTGTGATTCGAATTGTGATGTGAACAAAAAGTTTAAAAATGGTGTTGAGATTTGGAGATTGAGTTGTCATGTGTGTATATTGGAGTTCTAGATTTGAAAACTATATTGCAAGTGTCTTTTAAACAAGTTTAGAAGAATTGTTTTCCAATTTATAGCTGAAACTCTGCCGGATTTTCTATAAAAAAAATTTATGAAAAATTCAGATTAAATTAAATTTGAAAATAAATGATATAATTGGTAAATTTTGCACTTGGTGAATAATAAATAAATAAATTATGGAGGGTAAATTGTTAGGAAATAAGTTATGGTGCTCCACACATTATGTGACATATCTTGCTCGGCTACACTGTAGACGGGTAAGGGGTGTCATATTTGACATGTGACACCCCGTACCCGTGTACAGTATACCCGAGTAAGTAATGCCACACGGTGTACCGGCACACTCTAATATACCCTAATTAATTTTCATCATAATTTTGAATAAAACTTGTAAAATATAACTCATTTAAGTCATTTATTGAAATCATAATTTATTTGAGGTTCCGTAAATTTTAAAGAAAATCCGGCAGAGTACCGGCTAAAAATGGAGAAAAAAGTTCTTCGGAACCTGAGAAAAACACTTCCAATAAACAAATTCATTCATTCTCAACTCCAATATCATCACAAAACTCAATATCAAGATCTCAACATTTCAATTTCAATTCTCAATCATCCATCACATGTGATGATCACATATAAATCATAAATAACCATTTACATTTCTATTCACAAATACAATTTTCATAATTTACATAAACCTCAATATACATTACACAAGTTTAATTACATATGAGAAAATTAAAATTAAGTTACAAAATGTCAAAATGACACCTAGTGTCCTACCAATGCACTGCAGAAGTTGAGGTGACACGGACACTGTGCAGAGCTGCAGGATGGACTCACCCAGTTTGTGGTCTACTGGGCTCACGATCTGTATCTCCAGTACCTACGCGTGGCAAAAGCAACGCGCTAAGCAATAATGCTTAGTGGTGCAATAATATAATAAAAGAAAATAGCAAGAAATTAAATGTATAGTGAATGTATATGTTTTATTTGTTTGGTATTTGTATATCATTTACTTTGTCCACTTTTATTCATTTGGTTGCCCCAAGTAACCTACACTAGACGACTGGACTGGATAACGGGTAAACTAGCACTGGGTATCTAGTACCTCGGGCCGTCACACAATCGGTCACATATGCATCTCCCGGTGTGCAACAGAATAGCTACCAAGCTGTAAATAATCTCAGGCACAAGGCAAAATCTCAATGCAAAGTCAGAATGGCTAAAAGCCATGAAATCACATAATGACATATTGCCATATGAAGTACTGCTAATTGAACCCTATTGGCATGCCAAACTATCCAAACCAATCATGTTAGGTATACTAGGGCATTTGAAACTTTTAAATTCTTCAATTTGTGCATTTCAAGTTTTGATGTCACTATTCACCTCATTGGTCAACAAAAATGTTGACTTTTGGATAGAAAATAGGTGTATTGGTTTTAACACCCCAAACATACCACATTTTGTATTTAAAACTTGTTGGAATTGATTGCCATTTCCATTTCTCAACTTAATTCTAAGAGGGCAGAAATTTCAGTTTTTGAGACCCAACTTTACTGTTCCATTGGGCCCTGTTGCAGTGGGAATTTGAGGAAATGACAAACATGAAAGTTGTTCCTTATTTTGTCTAGTTGAATTTCCTTTTTTGAATCACTCCATTTGGAGTTTTTTAGCTCTAGATATGGTCCAAAAACCACAGCTGGCCGGATTGCCAATCTGCAGAATTGACCATATCTACAGTAACATAAACAGTAACTAGAGTCACTTGGTTGGATGGGTTCTGACCATAATTTGGGGTAGGTTCCTTCATGAAAGTTGTTTGTCTATGTCTTAACTTGTTTCTGTAAAAATTTCAGGTCAATTGACCAAATCTACAGTGAGTCATGGCCAAATGAACAATTACTGTTCATTTGGTCATTCTGCAGAATCAGTTGCAGGGTATCCGGATTGGGGCCAAGTTTTGGTCCTCTTGCTTTGGTCTTTTGGGAATGGTTTCTTCAGAAAAAATGTGCCATTATAAGCCTAGTTTCATGTCCAATTGGCCAAACACCAATTGGACCAACACAGCCCAAGTTATGGCAGTCCAAGTAGACTGAATTTTCAGTCCCTCTACTGCTGTCCTAGGACAGCCTACATCTTCACTTTGCAATCCTATTTTTCAGTCCAAATTGTGCTCAACTTACCTAAAATAGTCACTAATTGACCATTAAAATGTTCTCTAACAATTTCCTAAGCCAAGTCAATCTTTCACTTCTCAAAACCCTAATGTCCAATTCAAATTACACATAAACCTTAATTAGCATACTAGTTCAACATCCATGCATATTCATACCTTAAACATCATTTCTAGCCACTCTAAGTTCGTTAAAACAATCAAACTCATCCTTCCTTAGGGCTGTCGAAAATTGAAGATACCCTAACTTATATGATTTACTTCAAATTCTTACAATTTCTTGTCTTAAAATGATGCTCTAACAAGGATTAAAGGAGTGAGAGTGAAAGTATAGCACTAACCTTGAATAGGGCAGATTTTTTCCAACTCAAAACTTCACTTTCCTTCACTTTCTAGGCTGCCAAAAGGTTGTTTAAGGTGTGGGGTAAAATTTTAATGAAGAGAGATTAGGGTTTTGTGGTGAAACAAAGGGAGAAATAAAGATTGAGTTGCAAAATCAATGGAGGTTTGGCTAGCTTGGATTTCGGCTGGTTTGGGAGGAAGAAGAAGGCAGCTGCATTTTTGTTTATTTTGGTCTTCATTTAGTCTATTTTATTGGTTATTTAAATGGTAGTTTAAAGGTGATTGGTGGTGGCTTTTTAATGACATCACCTTATGTCATAATTAAGCCTTTTTCTTCATTTTCTTTTCTTTTCTTCACTACTCATTTCCAATTTAATTTCTAGTAATGTTTATTCATATTTTATGTCATATTAATTATTTACTCAACTGGACAAGTCGGCCAAAAATCACCTCTGAAGGCAAAATGACCAAAATGCCCTCCGTTTGGCTTAACGGGTCAAAATTGTCTGTACCGATTGAAAAATTTTTCTAAATATTTTCTTGGCATTCTAATGCCATGGGAACCCCAATAACCCTTCTCTGGAGTCCCAAAAATTATTTTATAATTTTCCCCCCGGGTCTAGGGCTCCTCGTTGCGAGAACCGCAACTTCCCTCTGGTTTACCCCTCGCTAGGGCACCGGCTTGTTTATCTTGGTTGTATTTTATTTCTAAAATTTTTACTAAATTTTTCTTATTAATATTTGAGTTAATTATGGTTTCTGACTTTAGTTTAAATATTTTTCCGGACGTTCTAGCTATACGGACCGACACCGGTCACCGGAACAGTAGAATGTACGGAGTTGTTACCGGGAGGGTGTTACAACTCTTCCCCTCTAATTTAAATTTCGTCCTCAAAATTTACCTGATGCAAACAGTTGAGGAAACTGTTGCCTCATCATCTCTTCACTTTCCCAAGTTGCCTCCTCGGTGTTGTGGTGCCTCCAAAGCACTTTCACCAGGGGAATATGCTTGTTCCTTAATTCTTTTACTTCCCGAGCTAGGATCCGTAGAGGTTCTTCTTCATAAGTCAAATCCGGTTGTATTTCAATTTCTTCCCTGGAGATGACATGTGAAGGGTCTGAGCGATATCTTCTTAGCATGGACACGTGGAATACATTGTGGATCTTGTCCAGTTCTGGTGGTAAAGCTAGCCTATAGGCCACTGGACCCACACGTTCAATGACTTCATATGGGCCAATGAACCTAGGGCTCAACTTACCTTTTCTTCCAAACCTCAACACTTTCTTCCATGGTGACACCTTGAGGAACACTTTGTCGCCAACCACATATTCTATTTCTTTTCTCTTCAGGTCGGCATAAGATTTCTGTTTGTCTGAGGCAACCTTCAGATTTGCTTTGATTTGTTTCACTTTCTCCTTAGTCTGTTTCACCAGGTCTGGCCCTACCAGTTTGTCTTCGCCCAATTCAGTCCAGCACACTGGAGTTCTAAATTTTCTCCCATACAGTGCTTCATATGGGGCCATTTGAATGCTAGCTTGGTAGCTATTGTTGTATGCAAATTCTGCCAGTGGGAGGTATCTATCCCAACTTCCCTCAAATTCAATGACACAACTCCTCAGCATATCCTCAAGGACCTGGATTACTCTTTCTGATTGCCCATCCGTCTGAGGATGGAAAGCTGTGCTGAAGTGGAGTTGTGTACCTAAGGACTCATGCAACTTCTTCCAAAATCTCGATGTAAACCTTGGGTCTCGATCAGATATGATGGAAAGTGGAATCCCATGCAGTCTAACTATCTCACTGATATACAATTCTGCTAACTTCTTCAGTGAGTAGTCACCCTAATCGCGAGAAAGTGTGCTGACTTTGTCAATCTATCAACTATCACCCATACTGCATCATGTTTCTTCCGGGTGAGAGGCAGACCACTCACAAAATCCATGGTGACCCGATCCCATTTCCATTCAGGTATGCGTATAGGCTGTAGCAAACCTGATGGAACTTGATGTTCTGCCTTGACTTGTTGACATGTCAAGCATTTAGTCACATAGTCAGCTATGTCCTTCTTCATACCAGGCCACCAATACTAAAGCTTCAGATCATGATACATCTTTGTACTTCCTGGGTGCATAGCATATACACTGGTGTGTGCCTCTTTTAGAATACTGGCCTTCAATTCCCCATTTTCTGGTACACACAGTCTTCCTTTGTAGTACAGACACCCATCTGCTTTCACCTCATAGTCAGTTGCTTTTCCTTCTGAGATTTTGCTCATAATAGCCATCAACTTCTCATCTGCCTTTTGCCCATCTAAAATCTGCTGTAGCAGGTTTGGCCTCACTTGCAACTCAGCCAAAATAGCTCCATCTCGAATCAAAGTTAGATGGGCATTCAATGATCTCAAAGCTGTCATGGATTTTCTGCTCAAAGCATCAGCAACTACATTTTCCTTCCCAGGATGGTAGTCAATTACACAGTCATAATCCTTCAAGAACTCAATCCATCGCCTCTGTCTAAGGTTGAGCTCCTTCTGGGTTGGCAAGTATTTCAGGCTCTTGTGGTCTGTGTAAATGTAGCACTTTTCACCATACAAGTAATGCCTCCATATCTTCAGTGCGAAGATAATTGCTGCAAGTTCTAGATCATGGGTAGGGTAGTTCTGTTCATGTGGTCTTAGCTGTCTGGAAGCATAAGCGACCACCTTCCCCTCTTGCATCAATACACACCCTAACCCATTATGAGAGGCATCACTGTAGACCACGAAGTCCTTTCTCGACACCGGGTGTTAACACCGGTGCCTCTGTCAACATAGCCTTCAACTTCTCAAAATCGGTCTCGACACTTGTCATTCCAACAAATCGACATTCTTGTGTAACAACTTGGTCATTGGAGCAGCTATTAGGGAAAATCCTTCACAAATCTTCAGAATACCCAGCTAGCCCCAAGAAGCTTCTGACCTCAGTTGTATTTCTGGGAGGCTTCCATTCCATTACTGCTTCTATTTTCTTGGGATCCACCCTAATCCCATCAGCTGACACTATGTGTCCAAGGAATGCAATCTCATTCATCCAAAAGTCACACTTGGACAACTTAGCATACAGCTTCTTTTCTTTCAGGGTTTGCAGAACAATCCTCAAATGCTCATCATGTTCTTCCCTGGTCTTGGAATACACCAAAATATCATCAATAAAGACCACTATGAACCGATCTAAGTGTGGATGGAAGATACGGTTCATAAGGTCCATGAATGCCGCTGGTGCATTTGTTAGGCCAAAGGGCATCACTAGAAACTCATAATGCCCATATCGGGTCCTGAATGCAGTCTTTGGCACATATGCATCCTTTACCCTCAACTGATGATACCCTGATCTGAGATCAATCTTAGAAAATACTCTTGCTCCCTTCAACTGATCAATAAGATCATTTATTCTAGGCAACGGATATTTGTTCTTCACAGTCACTTTATTCAACTGCCGGTAATCAATACAAAGCCTCAAAGTCCCATCCTTCTTCTTTACAAACAGCACACACTGGGGCTCCCCATGGTGACACACTGGGGCGTATGAACCCCTTATCAAGCAACTCTTGCAACTGAGTTTTCAACTCCCTCAATTCAGTGGGTGCCATCCTATTAGAAGCAATGGAAATGGGTGTCTTCTTGCAGTGTCTCAATAGCAAATTCAACTTCCCTTTCTGGTGGCAAACCAGGCAATTCTTCAGGAAATACCTCTGGGAAGTCTCTTACTGTGGGTATATCACTCAGGTTTGGCTTAGCCTGCCTAGTATCCACCATATGTGCTAGGTAGGCTTTACAGCCTTTTCTCATCATTCTTCTTGCAACTGTAGCTGAGATGACATTGGACAGGAAATCTGTCCTTTCCCCCACAACTGTAATCTCATTACCCTCCGGAGTTTTCAGAGAAATCCTCTTCAATTTGCAATCAACTATTGCCTGATGACGTGATAACCAGTCCATTCCCAAAATCACGTCAAACTCGTGGAAAGGCAACTCAATCAGGTCTGCCAAGAATTCATACCCCTGAATCCTTAATGGGCAACCCTTATATACTTTGTTCACTACCACACTGTGACCCAATGGATTAGTGACCAGAATGTCTTGGTCACTCTCCCCTACTAGTATCCCCCTTTCTACGGGTAGGTTAATGCAAATGTAGGAATGAGTAGATCCTGGATCTACCAATACATGCACAGGTGTAGTGTAGAGGAAGAACGTACCCCTGATGACGTCCGGGGCATCTTGCTCCTCCCGAGCTCTAATAGCATAAGCTCTTGCTGGTGGTCTGCTGTCAAGCCTCTCACTGGCTCGGATGCGTGCCTCGTGATGGTCCATGACCTCGATTTGCAGATTTCCTACCCTCCGTGGTGCAAAGGTGTCCTGCTTGCTTGTGTTGGAGCAAATGTAGTAGTTCTCAAGGTGACGGTTCTCAACCGATGCTCTGTTGACCCACACCTTAGCAGCACAGTCACTCTCCAACACTCCCCCTTATGCCACTTGACAGTGTGGACATGCAGAAGATGCTGGGGCTGGTCCCCTGAACCCCATCCCTGGAGAGCTGCCCACTGATGGTGTGGACTGACCTCTCCTAGGGGTGAACTGTGGCCTGGGCCCCTGAGACTGACCCTGACCCTGTGGCTGAGCTGAACTCTGTGCAGGAGGACCCTTGAACTTCTTCCCGAATGCAGGAGCTGAACTAGATTGACCTGGGCCCCTCTTCTGCTGTCTTTCCCTTCTAGTCTGCTCACTGAGGTGACACGGACACTATGCAGAACTGTGAATGGCCTTACCCAATCTGTGGTCTACCGGGCCCTCTGTCCAACTCTTCAGTACCTACGCGTTGCAAAAGCGACACGCTAAGCATAAAGCTTAGTGGTGCCAATAATACAAGAAAATATAATATGCAAATAAAAATAATAATTTCCTTGCTATTGTGTTCATAAGAATTGACTAATTACTAACTTATTGTTTAGTCGAGGGCTAATCATGTTTTATGATATTAACTTCTTCATGAATTTCGTTAATTATTTTCTTCATGATCTTGAGCTTCTTTGTATTTTTGTAATCATTCCTGATTCTTAATTTTTGTATTTTCTTTAATAATCAGTTCAATCACAGTTATACTTTTCCATGCCCAAGTAACCTATCTTTGGACGATCGAATCGATAACGGGTCGTTGGCACCGACACCGCGGTGCCTCGGGCCGTCATACCATGGGACGCAGAACGCCTACCACGTGATAAAAGTATGGCTAAAAAGCCATGATATCACATAATCGGGCATAAAAGCCATGAATACGGGCATAAAAGCCATGAATACGGGCATAAAGCCATGAAACAGGCATAAAGCCTTTCACAGTACTGCTAAAACAATACCCTATCGGCATGCCAAACTATCCAAACCAATCTTGTTAGGTATACTAGGGCATTTGATACTTTAAAATTCTTCAATCTTTGAATTTCAACTTTTTGTGTCACTATTCATTTCATTGGTCAACAAAAAAGTTGACTTTTGCATAGAAAGTAGGTACATCGACTTTGGCATTTCAAACATACCACATTTTACATTTAAAACTTGTTGGAATAAGTCACTAAATCCATTTCCAAGCTTAGCACTAAGGGGCAGAAATTTCAGAATTTGTACCATAACTTTACTATTCCATTAGGGACTGTTACAGTGGAAATTTGAGGAAATGATAAACATGAAAGTTGTTCCTTATTTTGTCTAGTTGAATTTCTTTTTTTGAATCACTCCATTTGGAGTTTTGTAGCTCAAGTTATGGCCAAAATAAATTTACTGTTCACGTGCACTGTTTATGCTGAGATTTTGGGTTCTGGCAGATTTTGATCCAATTTTGGTCAGTAATTTGATCAAGTTAAGTTCATAATTTGGTCTAACTTTCTTCATATGAAATGTTCTACCATGCCTTAGGTTTCCATCGGTTCAAGAATCGCCTAAATCCGAGTTTTCTAGAGAGAGTTATAGCCATCCAAACATTACTACTCAAGTGAAAATCTGCAGAGTTGCAGGTTTGATAACTTAACTTTGCTCAATAATTTGAGTGGGTTAATGGCATAATTTGGGGTGATGTTCTTCATGAAAGTTGTTTTTCTATATCTTATCTTGTTGTTGTAAAAATTTCAGGTCAATTTGACCATTCTACAGTGAGTTATGGCCAAATGAACAGTTACTGTTCATTTGGTCATTTCTGCAGGTGCTGGTTGCAGGGTATCCGGAATGGGGCCAACTTTTGGTCCACTTGCTTTGGTCTTTTGGGCATGGTTTCTTCAGAAACAATGTGCCATTATAAGCCTAATTTCATGTCTAATTGGCCAAACACCAATTGGACTTACACAGCCAAAGTTATGGCTGTTCAAGTGGGCTAGAATCACAGCCTCCCTACTGGTTACTCTAGGCAGCCTAGCAATTCAGTTTGCATCACTCTAAATCTCTTCAAATTATGGTGAACTTACCTCAAATGGTCACTAATTGACCCTTATAATGTTCACTTACCACTTCATAAGCCAAAACCAAATTTCACTCTCCAAAACCCTAGTTCAAATTCATGATTTTCACAATTTCTTTAGTTAACTCTTTCATTATTTGTATATATATATGTATACACTTTAAACATAATCTCCAATTCACTCTAAGTCCATTAATACAATCAAACTCATTCCTTCCTAGGGCTGCCGAAAATTCAAAGGATGCATACACTTAACTTTTATTCATTTAATTTACAATTTCTCACTTATTTCAAGCTTCTAACATGGAATCAAAGAAGTATATATATAAGTAGGCACTAACCTCACTTTAACCTCTTGTAGGGCAGATTTCTCCAAGCTAAAACTTCACTTTCCTTCCTTTTCTAGGCTGCCAAACACTTCCCAAGAGGTATAGACAAGTTTTTAGTGAAGGGACTTAGGAGAGTTTGTGGTGAAATAAGGATGAAAATGGAGCTTTGGTTGAGATTCAATGGAGGAAGAGGGGAGGGGGTGTAAAACGTTTTTCTAAGGAGAAGAAGGGCTGCTGTTTGCTTTTTAATTCTTTGGTCTCTTTTGACTCTTTTTATTAGTTAATTTGATGGTTACTTAATTGTGATTGGTGGACAAATTTAAATGACCTCATTATATGTCATAATTGGCATTTTATTGTATTTTCTTTTCTTTTCTCTTCTACTAACTTCAAATTAATTTTTCATCAACATTAATTCATATTTTAGTTCATAATAATTATTTACTCGACTGGACAAGTCGGCCAAAAATCGTCTCTGAAGGTGAAATGACCAAAATGCCCTCCGTTTGGCTTAACGGGTCAGAATTGCCTGTACCGATTGAAAAATTTTTCTAGGTATTTTCTTGGCATTCTAATGCCATAGGAACCTCAGTAATCCTTCTCTGGAGTCCCAAAAATAAATATAAAAATTATACCACGCCTCTAGCGCTCCTCGTTGCGAGAACCGCAACTTCCCTCTGGTTACCCATCGCTTGGGCACCGGCACATTTGATTTAGTTGTATTTTATTTCTAACATTTTTACTAAATTTTTCTTATTAATATTTGAGTTAATTATGGTTCCTCGCTTTAGTTTAAATATTTTTCCGGATGTTCTAGCTCTCCGGACCGACACTGTCACGAACAAAGAGATCGTATGAATTGCTACCGGGAGGATGTTACAACTCTTCCCCTCTTATTTAAATTTCGTCCTCGAAATTTATCCAATGTAAATAGCCAAGGAGCTATTACCTCTTTATTTCTTTACCTTTCCGTGTTATCCTACTTCACTTTCTCCTTAATCTCAATCTATCCTCAAACAGTTATGTACTCATCCTTTTTCATCTTAAATACAGTCTCCTTCTCATCTCCATTCGCTATCTCATTGTCTCTTCACTCTCTTATTCCATACCTTAACCTAAAATAAACAGGAAATACAGATCTGCAATAGTGTCACCTCGACTCTTATGAATGCAATGCATGATATGCAATCTATCTAGGTCCAGAAACGCCTAAACCGTGCTCTGATACCACTAAATGTGACACCCTTACCCGACTACAAGCAGTAATGAGCAAGTTATGCCACTCACAGGCTGAGCACTCTATTTTATCTTAATTCATTTTTATTCTTCCTTTTGAATATAACTTGTGAAATATAATTTATTTAAGCCATTTATCGAAATTATAATTTATTTGAGGTTTCGAGAATTTTATAGAAAATCCGGCAAAGTACCGGCTAAAAATGGAGAAAACAGTTCTTCGGAACCTGTGAAAACCACTTCCTATGATCATATTCAATCATCTCATCACTCTCAAACTTCAATATCAAAATCTCAACATTTTTCACCATTCATTTCTCAATCATTCATCTCATGTGATATCATGTATAAATCACAGATAAACATTCACTTTTACATTCATTAATACGATTTTTCATTATTTACATGAACCTCAAAATACATTCCATAAGTTCAAATACATATGAGAAAATAGAAATTAGTTACAAAATGTCAAAATGAAACCTAGTGTCCTACCAATGCACTGTGGATGGTGAGGTGACACGGACACTATGCAAAACTGTGAATGGCCTTACCCAATCTGTGGTCTACCGGGCCCTCTGTCCAACTCTTCAGTACCTACGCGTTGCAAAAGCGACACGCTAAGCATAAAGCTTAGTGGTGCCAATAATACAAGAAAATATAATATGTAAATAAAAATAATAATTTCCTTGCTATTGTGTTCATAAGAATTGACTAATTACTAAGTTATTGTTTAGTCGAGGGCTAATCATGTTTTATGATATTAACTTCTTCATGCATTTCGTTAATTATTTTCTTCATGATCTTGAGCTTCTTTGTATTTTTGTAATCATTCCTGATTCTTAATTTTCGTATTTTCTTTAATAATCGTTCAATCACGCTTATACTTTTCCATGCCCAAGTAACCTATATCGACGATCGGATCGATAACGGGTCGTTGGCACTGGACACCGCGGTGCCTCGGGCCGTCATACCAAGGGACGCAAAACGTCTACCACGTATGCAGTCAGTATGGCTAAAAAGCCATGATATCACATAATCGGGCATAAAAGCCATGAATACGGGCATAAAAGCCATGAATACGGGCATAAAGCCATGAAAACAGGCATAAAGCCTTTCGCAGTACTGCTAAAACAATACCCTATTGGCATGCCAAACTATCCAAACCAATCTTGTTAGGTATACTAGGGCATTTGATACTTTAAAATTCTTCAATCTTTGAATTTCAACTTTTGGTGTCACTATTCATTTCATTGGTCAACAAAAAAGTTGACTTTTGCATAGAAAGTAGGTACATCGACTTTGGCATTTCAAACATACCACATTTTACATTTAAAACTTGTTGGAATAAGTCACCAAATCCATTTCCAAGCTTAGCACTAAGGGGCAGAAATTTCAGAATTTGTACCATAACTTTTCTATTCCATTAGGGACTGTTACAATGGAAATTTGAGGAAATGGTAAACATGAAAGTTGTTCCTTATTTTGTCTAGTTGAATTTCTTTTTTTGAATCACTCCATTTGGAGTTTTGTAGCTCAAGTTATGGCCAAAATAAGTTTACTGTTCACGTGCACTGTTTATGTTGAGATTTTGGGTTCTGGCAGATTTTGATCCAATTTTGGTCAGTAATTTGATCAAGTTAAGTTCATAATTTGGTCTAACTTTCTTCATATGAAATGTTCTACCATGCCTTAGGTTTCCATCGGTTCAAGAATCGTCTAAATCTGAGTTTTCTAGAGAGAGTTATAGCCATCCAAACATTACTGCTCAAGTGAAAATATGCAGAGTTGCAGGTTTGATAACTTAAATTTGCTCAATAATTTGAATGGGTTAATGGCATAATTTGGGGTGATGTTCTTCATGAAAGTTGTTTTTCTATATCTTATCTTGTTTCTGTAAAACTTTTAGGTCAATTTGACCATTCTACAGTGAGTTATGGCCAAATGAACAGTTACTGTTCATTTGGTCATTTCTGCAGTGCCGTTGCGTGGTATCCGAATGGGGCCAACGTTTGGTCCACTTGCTTTGGTCTTTTGGGCATGGTTTCTTCATAAAAAATGTGCCATTATAAGCCTAATTTCATGTCCAATTTGCCAAACACCAATTGGACTTACACAGCCAAAGTTATGGCTGTTCAAGTGGGCTAGAATCACAGCCTCCCTACTGGTTACCCTAGGCAGCCTAGCAATTCAGTTTGCATCACTCTAAATCTCTTCAAATTATGGTGAACTTACCTCAAATGGTCACTAATTGACCCTTATAATGTTCACTTACCACTTCATAAGCCAAAACCAAATTTCACTCTCCAAAACCCTAGTTCAAATTCATGATTTTCACAATTTCTTTAGTTAACTCTTTCATTCTTTGTATATATATATGTATACACTTTAAACCTAATCTCCAATTCACTCTAAGTCCATTAATACAATCAAACTCATTCCTTCCTAGGGCTGCAGAAAATTCAAGGGATGCATACACTTAACTTTTATTCATTTAATTTACAATTTCTCACTTATTTCAAGCTTCTAACATGGAATCAAAGAAGTATATATATAAGTAGGCACTAACCTCACTTTAACCTCTTGTAGGGCAGATTTCTCCAAGCTAAAACTTCACTTTCCTTCCTTTTCTAGGCTGCCAAACACTTCCCAAGAGGTAGAGACAAGTTTTTAGTGAAGGGACTTAGCAGAGTTTGTGGTGAAATAAGGATGAAAATGGAGCTTTGGTTGAGATTCAATGGAGGAAGAGGGGAGGGGGTGTAAAACGTTTTTCAAAGGAGAAGAAGGGCTGCTGTTTGCTTTTTAATTCTTTGGTCTCTTTTGACTCTTTTTATTAGTTAATTTGATGGTTACTTAATTGTGATTGGTGGACAAATTTAAATGACCTCATAATATGTCATAATTGGCATTTTATTGTATTTTCTTTTCTTTTCTCTTCTACTAACTTCAAATTAATTTTTCATCAACATTAATTCATATTTTAGTTCATAATAATTATTTACTCGACTGGACAAGTCAGCCAAAAATCGTCTCTGAAGGTGAAATGACCAAAATGCCCTCCGTTTGGCTTAACGGGTCAGAATTGCCTGTACCGATTGAAAAATTTTCTAGGTATTTTCTTGGCATTCTAATGCCATAGGAACCTCAGTAATCCTTCTCTGGAGTCCCAAAAATTATTTTATAATTTTTCCCCCGGGTCTAGGGCTCCTCGTTGCGAGAACCGCAACTTCCCTCTGGTTACCCATCGCTTGGGCACCGGCACATTTGATTTAGTTGTATTTTATTTCTAACATTTTTACTAAATTTTTCTTATTAATATTTGAGTTAATTATGGTTCCTCGCTTTAGTTTAAATATTTTTCCGGATGTTCTAGCTCTCCGGACCGACACCGGTCACCGGAACAGTAGACTGTGCGGAATTGCTACCGGGAGGATGTTACAACTCTTCCCCTCTTATTTAAATTTCGTCCTCGAAATTTATCCAATGTAAATAGCCAAGGAGCTATTACCTCTTTATTTCTTTACCTTTCTGTGTTATCCTACTTCACTTTCTCCTTAATCTCAATCCTATCCTCAAACAGTTATGTACTCCAATACAGTCTCCTTCTCATCTCCATTCGCTATCTCATTGTCTCTTCACTCTCTTATTCCATACCTTAACCTAAAATAAACAGGAAATACAGATCTGCAATAGTGTCACCTCGACTCTTATGAATGCAATGCATGATATGCAATCTATCTAGGTCCAGAAATGCCTAAACCGTGCTCTGATACCACTAAATGTGACACCCCTTACCCGACTACAGTGTAGCCGAGCAAGTTATGCCACTCAGTGTGCCGAGCACTCTATTTTATCTTAATTCATTTTTATTCTTCCTTTTGAATATAACTTGTGAAATATAATTTATTTAAGCCATTTATCGAAATTATAATTTATTTGAGGTTTCGAGAATTTTATAGAAAATCCGGCAAAGTACCGGCTAAAAATGGAGAAAACAGTTCTTCGGAACCTGTGAAAAATACTTCTTATGATCATATTCAATCATCTCATCACTCTCAAACTTCAATATCAAAATCTCAACATTTTTCACCATTCATTTCTCAATCATTCATCTCATGTGATATCATGTATAAATCACAGATAAACATTCACTTTTACATTCATTAATACGATTTTTCATTATTTACATGAACCTCAAAATACATTCCATAAGTTCAAATACATATGAGAAAATAGAAATTAGTTACAAAATGTCAAAATGAAACCTAGTGTCCTACCAATGCACTGTGGATGGTGAGGTGACACGGACACTATGCAGAACTGTGAATGGCCTTACCCAATCTGTGGTCTACCGGGCCCTCTGTCCAACTCTTTAGTACCAACGCGTTACAAAAGCGACACGCTAAGCATAAAGCTTAGTGGTGCCAATAATACAAGAAAATATAATATGCAAATAAAAATAATAATTTCCTTGCTATTGTGTTCATAAGAATTGACTAATTACTAACTTATTGTTTAGTTGAGGGCTAATCATGTTTTATGATATTAACTTCTTCATGCATTTCGTTAATTATTTTCTTCATGATCTTGAGCTTCTTTGTATTTTTGTAATCATTCCTGATTCTTAATTTTCGTATTTTCTTTAATAATCAGTTCAATCACAGTTATACTTTTCCATGCCCAAGTAACCTATACTGGACGACTGGACTGGATAACGGGTCGTTGGCACTGGACACCGCGGTGCCTTGGGCCGTCATACCATGGGACGCAAAACGTCTACCACGTATGCAGTCAGTATGGCTAAAAAGCCATGATATCACATAATCGGGCATAAAAGCCATGAATACGGGCATAAAAGCCATGAATACGGGCATAAAGCCATGAAAACAGGCATAAAGCCTTTCGCAGTACTGCTAAAACAATACCCTATTGGCATGCCAAACTATCCAAACCAATCTTGTTAGGTATACTAGGGCATTTGATACTTTAAAATTCTTCAATCTTTGAATTTCAACTTTTGGTGTCACTATTCATTTCATTGGTCAACAAAAAAGTTGACTTTTGCATAGAAAGTAGGTACATCGACTTTGGCATTTCAAACATACCACATTTTACATTTAAAACTTGTTGGAATAAGTCACCAAATCCATTTCCAAGCTTAGCACTAAGGGGCATAAATTTCAGAATTTGTACCATAACTTTTCTATTCCATTAGGGACTGTTACAGTGGAAATTTGAGGAAATGGTAAACATGAAAGTTGTTCCTTATTTTGTCTAGTTGAATTTCTTTTTTTGAATCACTCCATTTGGAGTTTTTTAGCTCAAGTTATGGCCAAAATAAGTTTACTGTTCACGTGCACTGTTTATGCTGAGATTTTGGGTTCTGGCAGATTTTGATCCAATTTTGGTCAGTAATTTGATCAAGTTAAGTTCATAATTTGGTCTAACTTTCTTCATATGAAATGTTCTACCATGCCTTAGGTTTTCATCGGTTCAAGAATCGCCTAAATCCGAGTTTTCTAGAGAGAGTTATAGCCATCCAAACATTACTGCTCAAGTGAAAATCTGCAGAGTTGCAGGTTTGATAACTTAACTTTGCTCAATAATTTGAATGGGTTAATGGCATAATTTGGGGTGATGTTCTTCATGAAAGTTGTTTTTCTATATCTTATCTTGTTGCTGTAAAAATTTCAGGTCAATTTGACCATTCTACAGTGAGTTATGGTTTGGTCATTTCTGCAGGTGCTGGTTGTAGGGTATCCGGAATGGGGCCAACTTTTGGTCTACTTGCTTTGGTCTTTTGGGCATGGTTTCTTCAGAAAAAATGTGCCATTATAAGCCTAATTTCATGTCCAATTGGCCAAACACCAATTGGACTTACACAGCCAAAGTTATGGCTGTTCAAGTGGGCTGGAATCACAGCCTCCCTACTGGTTACCCTAGGCAGCCTACCAATTCAGTTTGCATCACTCTAAATCTCTTCAAATTATGGTGAACTTACCTCAAATGGTCACTAATTGACCCTTATAATGTTCACTTACCACTTCATAAGCCAAAACCAAATTTCACTCTCCAAAATCCTAGTTCAAATTCATGATTTTCACAATTTCTTTAGTTAACTCTTTCATTCTTTGTATATATATATGTATACACTTTAAACATAATCTCCAATTCACTCTAAGTCCATTAATACAATCAAACTCATTCCTTCCTAGGGCTGCCGAAAATTCAAGGGATGCATACACTTAACTTTTATTCATTTAATTTACAATTTCTCACTTATTTCAAGCTTCTAACATGGAATCAAAGAAGTATATATATAAGTAGGCACTAACCTCACTTTAACCTCTTGTAGGGCAGATTTCTCCAAGCTAAAACTTCACTTTCCTTCCTTTTCTAGGCTGCCAAACACTTCCCAAGAGGTATAGACAAGTTTTTAGTGAAGGGACTTAGGAGAGTTTGTGGTGAAATAAGGATGAAAATGGAGCTTTGGTTGAGATTCAATGGAGGAAGAGGGGAGGGGGTGTAAAACGTTTTTCTAAGGAGAAGAAGGGCTGCTGTTTGCTTTTTAATTCTTTGGTCTCTTTTGACTCTTTTTATTTGTTAATTTGATGGTTACTTAATTGTGATTGGTGGACAATTTTAAATGACCTCATAATATGTCATAATTGGCATTTTATTGTATTTTCTTTTCTTTTCTCTTCTACTAACTTCAAATTAATTTTTCATCAACATTAATTCATATTTTAGTTCATAATAATTATTTACTCGACTGGACAAGTCGGTCAAAAATCGTCTCTGAAGGCGAAATGACCAAAATACCCTCCGTTTGGCTTAACGGGTCAAAATTGCCTGTACCGATTGAAAAATTTTTCTAGGTATTTTCTTGGCATTCTAATGCCATAGGAACCTCAGTAATCCTTCTCTGGAGTCCCAAAAATTATTTTATAATTTTTCCCCCGGGTCTAGGGCTCCTCGTTGCGAGAACCGCAACTTCCCTCTGGTTACCCATCGCTTGGGCACCTGCTCATTTGATTTAGTTGTATTTTATTTCTAATATTTTTACTAAATTTTTCTTATTAATATTTGAGTTAATTATGGTTCCTCGCTTTAGTTTAAATATTTTTCCGGTCGTTCTAGCTGTCCGGACCGACACCGGTCACCGGAACAGTAGACTATGCGGAATTGCTACCAGGAGGATGTTACGTCTGGTGTCCTGAAGACGAATCTCAAAGGCCCAGACACGCTGCAGCACATCAAGAGGTTAGTGTAATCGTTCTTGATTTAATCTAGGGTTCTAAAATTAATCTGATTAATTTTAAAATCTTAAATGGCAAATACAGATCCAAAAACATATTAAAAGAGTTTTAATATGTTGTTTATCATTGAAATCAAATAGATAAAAATAAATCTTGCATGATGCATGTGACCCTAGGTGAAAATTTTTGAATTCAATGGTATAAACTTGTGTTTTTCACGCTTCCGTTCCTTCAATTGGTATCAGAGCCACTATATTTGCCATTTAGATTGTTGATTATATGATTTAATTGTGTGTTTGATCATGAGATCAAGAGTTCATTGCTGGTTGCAAAGCAAGTTGGCGGCACACATGGTGAAGCCACCATTGGTGGTGGCAACAATGGTTCCATGGGTGGTTCAAGGTTTGGCTTTTAATTCTGCAATTGTTGTATGATCTAAGGCCTATTCTTTGACTAATTAAAGTGTTTAATTAGTTGTTTTAATCACACAATTAAATTATGATTCAAATCAGAATTTTAAAAATTGTTTGAATGTGATTCAAATCTGAATTTTAAAAGTTGTTTGAATGTGATTCAAATCTGAATTTTTAAAGTTGTTTGAATCATATTTAAATCTGATTTTTTAAAATTGATTCAATAAAATTCAGATCTGATTTTTTAAAAAAATGTTTGAATGTGATTCAAATCTGATTTTTTAAAAAATGTTTGAATGTGATTCAAAAAATGAATTTTTGAAGTTGTTTGAATGTGATTCAAATCTGAATTTTTAAATTTGTTTGAATGAGATTCAAATCTGAATTTTTAAATTTATTTGAATCATATTCAAATCTGGATTTTTAAGTTGAATATGAGATATTCAATTTAATTTAAGTATGTATGTTTTATTTAATTGTTAAATAGTGATATGCATGATGGATGATCATGGACTATAAAAGACCAATGTGATTGGATTTATTTCTTTTATGTTTCTTTGGGATTGTAAATTAATTAATTTATTTTGGGCATGTATTATTAAGTTTGTAATATTTTTTGGGTTGTAATTTCATTTATTTAAGTTCTTGTAAATTCGCCTTGGTATGCCAAGGATTACTATGTAATATTGGATTGCAAGAAGTTCAAGGAGATCAAGAGCATTGGTGGGACCAGTGGAGGAATTCAAGATCAAGTGTTGATTATATACTCCTTCAGCAACTCTTGTAAAATGAATGAATGAAATGCACCTAGGAATGCCCTGATTCAATTCTTGGTGGCTCAGAATTGAATCCCTTAGAAAGTCCATGATCATACCATATTTACTGCTTATCCATGAATGCATGAGATGTATGGGAATGTATGCAATTATATGATATATGCATGCTAAATGGATAATGTGCAAAGTGAGACCTTAATAGTAATTAGGATGGCTATAAAATCTTCCAAACAAATGATTAAGTTGGAAATGGTATAATTAAAGTAATTATAACATAAGCCCTCCATTGGGGCAATTATTTTAAGAAATTTTAAATAGTTGCATGAGATGCAATTAATTTAAGAGATTTTCTTAAGAATAATTGTTAAGCATGAGATGTTGTAAATATGTAAATGGTTTGGTGGCCAATATTGGATGTACCTGAGGACATTAAAATTATTTGCATAATTACTGGCTCAATGGGATCAACTTAACTAATGCAAGATAAGTCAATAATGGATGTACCTGAGATTTTGAGCATTAGGGGCTAGGTAAAGGATTGAACCTCACATGAGATGTGATGGGCAAGGAGTTGCTCACTTATAGTTTATTGTAATTCCAATAATGGATGTACCTGAGGATAATCAATAGAATTATAAGAATTCAATCACCCACTAGAAATCCATCCAACTAGGATTTCCGTTTTCTACTTTGGAAGTGTAGGATTCGCTAAGTTAGTCGGAGGACCAATTTGATTAAAAGACCATAATCATTTTGGTTAATTATATGATACATTTACTAATTAATCTGGTTATTTTCTGCAGTTAATTTTCTGATAAAAATGAGCACAAAACAACCACCACCATCCAATATCCTTGCAAGCATACTTGATCACAATAGGTTGACAGGACCTAATCTGTCTGATTGGCTAAGAAATTTGAAACTTGTCCTGAACCTTGAACATATAGGATATGTTCTAGATTCAAGTGTTCCTGGTCCCTTACCTCCAGAGCCCACACAAGAGGAACATGAAACTTTGGACAAGTGGAAGGAGCATGATATGAGAGCTAAGTGTTACATGCTTGCTTCCATGAGTAATGAGTTACAGAAGCAACATGAGAACATGAAGAGTGCTAGTGAGATCCTCCTTCACCTACAAGAGTTGTATGGTGAGCACAGCAGGAATGCTAGGTGTGAGATATCTAGACAGCTATTCCGTATGAGGATGTCTGAGGGACAGAATGTTGGGGATCATGTCCACAAGATGATTCGGCTGATTAAGCAGTTGGAACATCTTGACTTCAACATGGATTTCCAACTACAAACGGATTTGATCCTTCAGTCCCTTCCTGAGTCTTTTGGGAATTTTGTGACAAATTTCCATATGACTCAACAGGAATGCACCTTAGCTGGTTTACTCAACATGCTGGTTATTGCCCAAAAGAATATGCCAGGCAATAAAGGAAAAGAGGTAGCTTTGGTTGCATCTTCTTCTGCTGGAAAGTCCAACAAGAAGAAGGGCAATAAGAAAAAGAAACCTCAGATTCCTGGTCCTTCTAAAAAAATAGCTAAACAGACTAAAGCTGATGAAGGCAAAGGAAAGTGTTTCCACTGCCAACAGGAAAGTGTTTCCATTGCCAATAGGAAAGTGTTTCCATTGCCAGTAAGAAAGTGTTTCCATTGCCAGTAAGAAAGTGTTTCTACTGGCCAGAGTATAACAATCTAAATGAAAGCAATGCCGTGGTGAAAACCAACTCAAGTTCAAAATATAGTTGGCACTTAAGGTTAGGTCATGTTGCAGAAGATAGGATTGCAAAATTAGAGAAAATGGGGATTCTATCCTCATTGGGCTCTGAGCCTACTCCAACTTGTGAATCTTGCCTTCAGGGCAAAATGACTAGATCACCCTTTGTTAGACAAGGGCTAAGAGCTGAAAATATTTTGGAGCTAATACATAGTGATGTATGTGGTCCATTTAAAGAAATGGCTAGAAGGGGTTTTCATTATTTTATTACCTTTACTGATGATAAATCAAGGTTTGGGTATTTGTATTTGATGAAATACAAACATGAATCTTTTGAAAAGTTCAAAGAATTTAAATCTGAAGTAGAAAATCAAACAGGAAAGAGTATTAAAGCTCTTCGATCAGATCGTGGAGGTGAATATTTGAGTACTGAATTTGATGAATACTTGAGAGAGCATGGCATTGTTTCTCACCGACTCCTCCAGAACGCCACAAATGAATGGTGTATCTGAAGGAGAAATCATACCCTATTGGATATGGTACGTAGTATGATGAGTTATACCGATATGCCAATCTTCTTTGGGGATTTGCATTAGAATCACTTTGTATATTCGAATAGGATTCCATCAAAATCGCTTTCTTCCACACCTTATGAGATATGGCATGGAAGAAAACCAAGTCTTAAGCATGTTAAGATTTGGGTCTGTCCAATTATATCAAAAGTGAACACTGATAAATTGGAGACCAGATCAGAAAAAGGTCGATTTGTTGGATATCCAAAAGATAGTTTTGGATATTATTTTTATTTGCCTACTTCACAAAAGGTTGTGATAAGTAGAGATGCCACATTTCTTGAACAACAGTTTGTTCAAGAAGGAGGCAAAGGAAGGCAAATAGAGTTAGAATTGGAGAATTCGACCAACCAATGCATCGATGGATATAGATCCATCTAGTCAACCTATACCCATTGATGAAACATCTACAGCTGTTCCTCGTAGAACAACCAGGGTATCTCACCCACCAGTGAGATATGGTTTCCTTCATGAAGAAGAACAAGAGTTGTCTACTCATGAAGAAGTAGATCATGGAAATGATCCACTTACCTGTGAAGAAGCTGTATCAGATATAGACTCTTCAAAATGGATTGATGCTGTGAAATCCGAGATTGATTCCATGTATAAGAATCAAGTTTGGGATCTTGTTGACCCTCCTGAAGGTATTATACCTATAGGGAACAAATGGGTTTTCAAGAAGAAAATTGGTTCTAATGGAAAGGTAGAGACTTATAAGGCAAGGCTAGTAGCGAAAGGGTTTCGCCAAAGGTAAGGAATCGACTATGAGGAGACTTTCTCGCCTGTTGCCATGCTTAAATCAATTAGGATTTTATTAGCAATAGCTGCATACTATGATTATGAGATTTGGCAGATGGATGTCAAAACAGTTTTTCTCAATGGATACATTGAAGAAAGCATTTTCATGGAACAACCTAGGGGATTTGAATCCCAAGATGGTTCCAAGGTATGCAAGCTAAAGCGATCCATTTATGGGTTGAAACAAGCTTCGAGGAGTTGGAACATCCGTTTTGATGAAGCCATTAAATCCTTTGGTTTTATCAAAAATGAGGATGAGCCATGTGTATATAAGAAGGTTAGTGACAGTGCTATCACTTTCCTTGTCTTATATGTGGATGACATATTGTTGATGGGTAATGACACAGGTATGTTGACGACTATAAAGGTATGGTTGTCAAATACATTCTCCATGAAAGACTTAGGGGAGGCAACCTATATTCTTGGGATTCGCATCTATAGAGATAGAGCGAAAAGAATAATTGGTTTATCCCAAAGTCTATACTTGGAAAAGGTGTTAAAGAGGTTTAACATGCTTGATTCCAAGAGAGGATTGTTACCAGTGAGACATGGTATCCATCTTTCTAAAGAGATGTCTCCAAAGACACCTGAAGAAAGAGATAAGATGGCCAGGATTCCATATGCTTCGGCTATTAGAGGTTTAATGTATGCAATGTTGTGTACTAGGCCGGATATCGCATATGCTGTTAGTTTGACTAGCAGGTATCAATCCAATCCAGGTTTAGAACACCTGATAGTCACAAGAATATCCTTAAGTACTTGAGAAGAACTAAGGATTTATTTTTGATTTATGGAGGTGGAGACTTGCAATTGGATGGTTATACTGATTCTGATTTCCAATCAGATATCGATGATAGAAAGTCTACCTCTGGATATGTGTTCATTTGTAATGGAGGTGCAGTCAGTTGGAAGAGTTCCAAACAGAGCACGACTGCAGATTCCACTACTTAGGCTGAGTATATTGTCGCATCGATGCTACAAAGGAAGTCGTTTGGATAAAGAAGTTCATGACGTAACTTACAAGAGTTCCTTCCATTGAGTCGCAGCTCCACTACATCGTGACAATAATGGAGCAACATACAAAGCTAAGGAACCAAGGTCTCACCAGAAATCCAAACACATAGAAAGGCACTACCACATTATCAGAGAAATAGTTGGGCGAGGCGATGTAGCCATGCAGAAAATAGCATCAGCTGAAAATCCAGCTGATCCATTCATTAAGCCTATGTCACGCACTCGCTTAGACCGACATCTTGAGAAGATAGGTCTAAGATATTGTAATGAATGGCTCTAGTGCTAGTGGGAGATTGTTAGTAGTATGCCCTAGAGCATATCATTTAGTATGTATCTTGTACATATTTTATTAATAAAGGCATTTCCACTTTTCCGTTTACATAATATATTTATGTGTAATAGAAAAGGTCCATTGATATTTTGTTAGAAATATTATTCTTAAGTTGTTAAGAATATGAGTGACAATATTTCTAGCACGAAGTATCATAAATAGGTTCACAATCGAGGATACTTCATAATAAGGACATGACTTATCCAAAAAGATTGTATTCATGTTTGTTCCCAAGTTATTTATATGAGATATAAATAAGATGGAATGGTGAGTCTCACGCCATATAACAAACATGATAGGCACTTATAAATGATAAGTAGGCCGAACCAGTGACGCTTATGACAAGCACATGGAGTTTACTCTTGTCAATGTTTTGTCATAAATCATATCGATGCATATAATCTTTAGACCGAGATAGCACAGTTATCTTGTATATAGGTAGTTTGAGTTTGATATGCTTTCATACTTGTACTATGTATGGGTATATGGGCATGTGTTGGCTCCTACTAGTTGTATATAGAGGTAGGTGTTGATCAAGATGGAATCTGCCTCTAAGTAAATAGAGATAAAATCCTATGTTCATTTAATTGTTCTTGATGTTTCAAGTTCTGCCAGACAGATATATTTATTCGTAAAAGAGTTTTTGATGAGAAAATCTTTTAATCAAGAACTGGAATTAAAAGAGAACATAATATTCATAGCAAATGGAGTTTGACATAAACCATGACTCAAATTGAGTTGGGATTTTGTAATGAGAGATTCTAGTGCATGGTAACATATGATTATAGGTTCATTTAAGGTAAACCTTATTACTAATTGGGTGGCCATGGCATGCTATGCTAGGTGTTAACCATGGTCTATGAGGTTCATAAAATGATTTAGAGAAATCATTTATGGTAAGAAAGAGTTCTGATGATATTAAGAGTTGATATCATTTCTCATTACCAATTAGTGATGAGCCTAGTAAGTCACATACATACACAAGTTATCACCTAATTAAATATGATTTAATTAATTAATTAAAGAGTTTAATTGATTAATTAAATAGGTTTGGTTTGCAATTAGATTGCAAAGTCCCTAGCATGACTTGAAACCAAATCTAGATTATTGGATGTATAATATAAGTTAAATTTATATTTAAAGTGTTTAAATATGAAATTAATTAATGAGAAATTAATTAATAGAGATTAATTAATTAATTTATATTTGATATAAATTAATTAGAAGAAGAAAAATAATTATTTTGGGTTGAGAACTCAAAATTAGACACACGGGCATTTTGGTCATTTTGCAGTGTGACACGTGGCACCATGAGATGGTGACACATGGCATAACACATAAGATTGCCAAATGTTTTTTTTTAATCATGTAAGATGATTAAAATCAAGATTAAATATAGGTTTGACACTTGGCACAATTTGATTGGGTCACTTAAACCTAGAGCTAATCAAAGGGTGACATGTGGCAAGGGTTTAATGTGTTAACCTAGCTATTTAAGTGTGGTTATGAAAAGAAAAATAACCAGCAGCCTCTCCTCTCATTTGTCACGCCACTTTGAGCCTCTCCAGCTATTTCTCTTCATCTCTCATCAATTCAAAGAGATTAGCCATCAATCTCTTGAATTAAGAACACTAGAAATTATTTCTAGTGTCCTGTTTACATCTCTAATCTCTTAAAAGGCAGAACTTGAATTTCTAATTAATAGAAAAGGCTTTAGAAGCTGTTCAAGGACTGCCATAGGTGTTCTTGGTGTGGACAAGCTAGAGGGACAACATCTGGTGTCCTGAAGACGAATCTCAAAGGCGCAGACACGCTGCAGCACATCAAGAGGTTAGTGTAATCGTTCTTGATTTAATCTAGGGTTCTAAAATTAATCTGATTAATTTTAAAATCTTAAATGGTAAATACAGATCCAAAAACATATTAAAAGAGTTTTAATATGTTGTTTAACATTGAAATCAAATAGATAAAAATAAATCTTGCATGATGCATGTGACCCTAGGTGAAAATTTTTGAATTCAATGGTATAAACTTGTGTTTTTCACGCTTCCGTTCCTTCAGTGAGCTGGATCTTGATGTTTTCATTTAGTCCCTCTTCAAATCTCTTGCACCTTTCAGCTTCATTAGGGACTATCTCCCTTCCATAGTGGCTCAATCTTACGAATTCCTTCTCATATTCGGCCACTGACAGCTGTCTCTGCCTCAGGTTAATAAACTCTCTTCTTCTCTCTTCCAGGTATACAGTACCCACATATTTCTTCTTGAATTCAGAGAGGAAGAAGTCCCAAGTTACAGCTTCTGGCTGCACTTCACTGAACACAGTATCCCACCATTCGTAGGCATCATCTTGCAACAGAGAAATGGCAGCCTCTAAATTTTGTTCTGGGGTGCAGTGGAGTTGTTTTAGAACTCTGCCTGTTCTGTTCAACCAATTCTCGGCTGCAACAGAATCATCTTCTCTCTTACCATAGAAGTCCATAGCCCCAAGCTTTCTTAACCTTTCCAGGTGTGATTTATGCTGTGGAGCTGGTGGTGGGGGTGGTGCTGGCATTACCCCGGCCATTTGTCTAAAGAAATCGGCCATTTGCTGAAACATGGCCTGTGGAGGCTGAGCAGGCTCTGCTTGAGCTAGTGGAGTAGGTTCTCCCCTACCCCCAGTCTCAGCTGCTGCAGGTGGAGCATGACTCTCCACTTCCTCCTCGACTGCTCTCTGTGATGAAGGGTCCATATCCTATTCAAAATAACAAAGACAAACAGATCTGCATTAGTGTCACCTCAACTCTTACAAATGCAATGCATGGTATGGACTCAATCTAGGCCCAGAAATGCCTAAACCGTGCTCTGATACCACTAAATGTGACACCTGCACTGCAGTACAGTATACCCGAGTAAGTAATGCCACACGGTGTACCGGCACACTCTAATATACCCTAATTAATTTTCATCATAATTTTGAATAAAACTTGTAAAATATAACTCATTTAAGTCATTTATTGAAATCATAATTTATTTGAGGTTCCGTAAATTTTAAAGAAAATCCGGCAGAGTACCGGCTAAAAATGGAGAAAACAGTTCTTCGGAACCTGAGAAAAACACTTCCAATAAACAAATTCATTCATTCTCAACTCCAATATCATCACAAAACTCAATATCAAGATCTCAACATTTCAATTTCAATTCTCAATCATCCATCACATGTGATGATCACATATAAATCATAAATAACCATTTACTTTTCCATTCACAAATACAATTTTCATAATTTACATAAACCTCAATATACATTACACAAGTTTAATTACATATGAGAAAATCAAAATTAAGTTACAAAATGTCAAAATGACACCTAGTGTCCTACCAATGCACTGCAAGTTGAGGTGACACGGACATCGTGCAGAGTCGCAGGATGGACTCACCCGACCGTGGTCTACTGGGCTCACGATCTGTATCTCCAGTACCTACGCGTGGCAAAAGCAACGCGCTAAGCAATAATGCTTAGTGGTGCAATAATATAATAAAAGAAAATAGCAAGAAATTAAATGTATAGTGAATGTATATGTTTTATTTGTTTGGTATTTGTATATCATTTACTTTGTCCACTTTTATTCATTTGGTTGCCCCAAGTAACCTACACTAGATGACTGGACTGGATAACGGGTAAACTGGCACTGGGTATCTAGTACCTCGGGCCGTCACACCATCGGTCACATATGCATCTCCCGGTGTGCAACAGAACAGCTACCAAGCTGTAAATAATCTCAGGCACAAGGCCAAATCTCAATGCAAAGTCAGAATGGCTAAAAGCCATGAAATCACAGAATGGCATATTGCCATATGCAGTACTGCTAATTGAACCCTATTGGCATGCCAAACTATCCAAACCAATCATGTTAGGTATACTAGGGCATTTGAAACTTTTAAATTCTTTAATTTGTGCATTTCAAGTTTTGATGTCACTATTCACCTCATTGGTCAACAAAAATGTTGACTTTTGGATAGAACATAGGTGTATTGTTTTTAACACCCCAAACATACCACATTTTGTATTTAAAACTTGTTGGAATTGATTGCCATTTCCATTTCTCAACTTAATTCTAAGAGGGCAGAAATTTCAGTTTTTGAGACCCAACTTTACTATTCCATTGGGCCCTGTTGCAGTGGGAATTTGAGGAAATGACAAACATGAAAGTTGTTCCTTATTTTGTCTAGTTGAATTTCCTTTTTTGAATCACTCTATTTGGAGTTTTGTAGCTCTAGATATGGTCCAAAAACCACAGCTGGCCGGATTGCCAATCTGCAGAATTGACCATATCTACAGTAACATAAACAGTAACTAGAGTCACTTGGTTGGATGGGTTCTGGCCATAATTTGGGGTAGGTTCCTTCATGAAAGTTGTTTGTCTATGTCTTAGCTTGTTGCTGTAAAAATTTCAGGTCAATTGACCAAATCTACAGTGAGTCATTGCCAAATGAACAGTTACTATTCATTTGGTCATTCTGCAGAATCAGTTGCAGGGTATCCGGATTGGGGCCAAGTTTTGGTCCTCTTGCTTTGGTCTTTTGGGAATGGTTTCTTCAGCAAAAATGTGCCATTATAAGCCTAGTTTCATGTCCAATTGGCCAAACACCAATTGGACCAACACAGCCCAAGTTATGGCAGTCCAAGTGGACTGAATTTTCAGTCCCTCTACTGCTGTCCTAGGGCAGCCTACATCTTCACTTTGCAATCCTATTTTTCAGTCCAAATTGTGCTCAACTTACCTAAAATAGTCACTAATTGACCATTAAAATGTTCTCTAACAATTTCCTAAGCCAAGTCAATCTTTCACTTCTCAAAACCCTAATGTCCAATTCAAATTACACATAAACCTTAATTAGCATACTAGTTCAACATCCATGCATATTCATACCTTAAACATCATTTCTAGCCACTCTAAGTTCATTAAAACAATCAAACTCATCCTTCCTTAGGGCTGTCAAAAATTGAAGATACCCTAACTTATATGATTTACTTCAAATTCTTACAATTTCTTGTCTTAAAATGATGCTCTAACAAGGATTAAAGGAGTGAGAGTGAAAGTATAGCACTAACCTTGAATAGGGCAGATTTTTCCCAACTCAAAACTTCACTTTCTTTCACTTTCTAGGCTGCCAAAAGGTTGTTTAAGGTGTGGGGTAAAATTTTAATGAAGAGAGATTAGGGTTTTGTGGTGAAACAAAGGGAGAAATAAAGCTTGAGTTGCAAAATCAATGGAGGTTTGGCTAGCTTGGATTTCGGCTGGTTTGGGAGGAAGAAGAAGGCAGCTGCATTTTTGTTTATTTTGGTCTTCATTTAGTCTATTTTATTGGTTATTTAAATGGTAGTTTAAAGGTGATTGGTGGTGGCTTTTTAATGACATCACCTTATGTCATAATTAAGCCTTTTTCTTCATTTTCTTTTCTTTTCTTCAGCACTCATTTCCAATTTAATTTCTAGTAATGTTTACTCATATTTTATGTCATATTAATTATTTACTCAACTGGACAAGTCGGCCAAAAATCACCTCTGAAGGCGAAATGACCAAAATGCCCTCCGTTTGGCTTAACGGGTCAAAATTGTCTGTACCGATTGAAAAATTTTTCTAAATATTTTCTTGGCATTCTAATGCCATGGGAACCCCAATAAACCTTCTCTGGAGTCCCAAAAATTATTTTATAATTTTCCCCCCGGGTCTAGGGCTCCTTGTTGAGAGAACCGCAACTTCCCTCTGGTTTACCCCTCGCTAGGGCACCGGCTCGTTTATCTTGGTTGTATTTTATTTTTAAAATTTTTACTAAATTTTTCTTATTAATATTTGAGTTAATTATGGTTTCTGACTTTAGTTTAAATATTTTTCCGGACGTTCTAGCTGTCCGGACCGACACCGATCACCGGAACAGTAGAATGTACGGAGTTGTTACCGGGAGGGTGTTACATGACACTTAGTTTAATATGATTGAGTCAATTAAAAAAAAAGATGCAATGAGGTGGTGACATGTGGCATAGGGTTTAATGACTTAATGACCAAATTATATAAAAGGAAAAAGAAAAGAAGAAACATAACACTCTTATTTTCTCTCAAGTGTGGCGGCACACCTCTCTCCCTCTCCTCTTCAGCTTGTCTCATCAATTCAAAAAGAATTGCCCAAAATCCTTTGAATTAAAATTGCTAGAAATTATTTCTAGTGTCCTATACATACATACTACCTCTCTAAAGGCAAAAACCCAATTTATAATTGGTTGGCAAAGGCTTGAAAAGCAAATTGGGGGCTGCCCGTTGGTGATCTTGGTGTGGACAAGCTAGAGGGACAACACTTGGGGTCCTAGGTTCTTCCTAAAAGTGCCAATTACATCCATAGTGCATCAAAGAAGTTAGTGCTCTAACTTCTCTTTTAAACTAGGGTTTAAATGAATTAATTTGTTAATTCACTATCTTGAATGACAAACATAAATCCTAATACATATTAAAAGTGTTTTAATATGCAATTGAGCATTGGAATTAATTAGGCACATAAGAGATGTGGCATGATGTATCTAACCCTAGAAGAAAAATTTTGAAATTCTATGCTCTAATGAATTAATCAACATGCTTCTGCTCCTTCAATTGGTATCAGAGCCACTATATTTGCCATTTAGATTGAATATTGAGATTTAATTGTGTGATTTTGATCAAATTATGATTGATCTAATGTCACACCCTACTCCTTAGTAAGATATAACATGATCCTGTAGTACATCTAATAAATTACCATACTTCGCTTACCGGTAACCCATTAAATATACTACAAGGGATTTTAAAACAATTTTCTTACTTTTCGAAGGTGGCGAGCACTTTTGGTAGGAATTAAAAACTTTTACTTAAAGTTTAAAGACTAGTTAAAATTTTTGTACATTTTTATTTTTACGCAAATTTTGAAAAATTTTCGGTAGAGTACCATCTATATTTGGAAAAAATAGTTCTTCAAACACATGTAAAAACACTTCTAATAAGTCATTTCATCAAAATCAACCACTTTCACAACACAAATCAACATCATTTCTCCCAACTCCATAATTCAAAATAATTCTTAATTCAATTGTTTTCAAAAATAATATTAAATAACTTCATTCATATTTCAATAAAGAAAAATTAATTTACATTCATTACAAAACTCAAAAATAAGTTTGAACATTACAATAATTTTCATTTCCATTACACACCCAAAATAATATTACAAAAGTTTTATACATCTGCTCAAATAATTTACATACATATATTTACAAAAACTTAGATCTAATCTCTAATAAGAGGAGAATCTAAGCCTGTGCACATACCATGGTATTCAAAACAAAATAAAGCTAACTCCATTGTCTCATCAACAAATGATATAGAGACGGGTAATAACCTAGTCAAGTATTTATAGTGAAATATAAAACCATATCATGCATTTCTTTGTCCTTTTTGTGAGCATAAATCACAACACAATATTAATTCAAGATCAATTCCAATATTCCATAATTTTTTTATGCTCATCACAATCCAAAATAAAATTTTGTATTTTATTCATACAAATTGCCCGTCACAATTCAAAACATAATTCCAATGCAATTTTCCAAACATAATTTATCCAGTCCAAAATAGTATTCAATAATTGTTGAAATAATATTGTAACACCCCGAACCTCCGAGTTATGAATAGTACCATTTTTGGTCCGTGACTAATACTATTCAAAGACACCTTGAGGACCAAAAATAAATAGAAAATTAATTGAGATAGACACAATAAAAATTCTAGTGAATAAAAAAGCTAAGGACTCATCGGGTATTATAAAAAGAAGGATTATGACCCGATGAGGGGCATTTTGGTCAATTCACCTCAAGAGTTGACTTTTGACCAAAATGTCAATTAAATTAAATGAAATTAATGAATTGAATTATGGGGTAAAAAAATTGAAGAAAAATTCAAGTAAAAATATGTAAGGGAAAATTTAAGAAATGAAAACTTAAACTTTCATTTCCATTATGACAAAATTAAAATGAAAGACTTATGGGCTTTTGATAGTTAAATTTAATTATTTAATTAAAAGGAAAAATTAATTAAAAAAAAGGGAATAAAAATTTAAGTTTAATTATCCTTATGGCACAATTAAAATTTATAATTTTAATAAGCTAATTTTGGGGATAAATATATACATATATATATATATATATATATATATATATATATATATATATATATATAAATAAGAAGACAAATGTTTTCTTCATTTCTTTTTTTTTATAAGAGGCCACCACCCTCTCCTCTCTCTTTCTCTCTCTCTCTTTTTCTCTTCTTCTTCCACTTCTTCCCCTCATTGATTTCCCCTCCCAAGTTTTAATTCCCTTAAATTCCCTTCATAAATTCCATAGCCCGCTAAAAGAAAACATCAAAGATATCTTTGATTGAGAGATTAAAAGCAAGGAGAACAAGAATTGGAAGAAAAGTGAAGTTGGAAAGAAATCAATAAGAGGTAATTTTCTTTTCATTTTAGATTAGTTGTATAAGCTTTGAATGAAGTTAATTTATGATGAAATTTCATAAGAAAATGAAAGAAAACATATATGGAACCTAAACTAGGGTTTTGGCCAAATGGGAGAAAAATTAAGGTTTTGAACATTAGGGTTTGGAGACAAAAAATGTGAAGAAGTGCTAAATGATGCCTTTGACATAGTTTAAGGAAAGAAATGGCCATTTGTGACCTAATTAAGTGTGTGAGAAGTGTTTAAATCAAAGCCAAATTCGGATTGGGTATGAAGCATGACCAAAAGTCAACTTTGAGGGACCAAAAATGAAATTTTACAAGTCCAATTGGTATGGGACCAATTGAGACTGAAAATAGGCACTAAAGGACACAATTTTCATTTAGGAAGCATGCCCAAAAAGTGACCAAAAGCTAGTGAACAAACTGACCAAACTTGAAAAATTGCAGTATGAATAGTACACATGAACAGTAATCGTGTTTGGGTCATGACTCGAGTTAGGCAGGTCAAAATGACCTGAACTTTTACCAGTAGTTAGATGAGATATAGACTTAAAACTTTCATGAAGAACACAAACCCAAATTATGCCATTAACCAAATCAAATTATTGAGCAAAGTTGAGTTGCTGAATCTGTAAAATTGCAGAATTGCCAAATAAATAGTAAACTTTACAAGGCTATAACTCTCTCTAGAAAACTCCGATTTAGGCGATTCTTAAACCGATGGAAACCTAAGAAATAGTAGAATATTTCATATGAAGAATGTTAGGCCAAATTATAAACTTAACTCAATCAAATTGTGAAACAAATTCGGGTCACCGAATCTGCCAGAATCTAGGCACCTAAAATTGACTAAATGAACAGTAAACTTTGCAAGGCTATAACTCTCTCTGGAAAACTCCGATTTAGGCGATTCTTAAACCGATGGAAACCTAAGACATAGTAGAATATTTCATATGAAGAACATTAGATCAAATTATGGACTTAACTTGGTCAAATTGCTGAACGAAGTTGGATCGATAAATCTGCCAGAACAAAATCTGTAGCATGAACAGTGACGTGAACAGTGATGGTGTTTTGGGCATAACTTGAGCTACACAGCTCCGAATTAGGCGATTCAAAAAGGAAAATAAATTTAAGACCTAAATGAACAATTTTCATGAAGAACACCTCACCAAATTATGATCGAAACTAGGTAAAAATTGGGTTCAAAGATTGGGGCACCAAGCTGTCCCAAAACCAAAATATTCTAAAATTTTCAAAGCTAACTTGGGATGCATTAGACACGCATATAATGAGTTCTTGGCAGCAATTGAGATTGGTATTGAGGTATTCTATTTGTGTATTTTCAGTGGAAAAAGAAGTTGGAATAAACAAGGAGAAGTAGGTAACAATAAAGGAGAGCATTGAAGGTTTGTGCACAACTAACATTTTCTTCGTTTTTAAATTTGTAAATTGCTTGGAATGTGTTAAATTGAATGAGTTTGCTTTGAACAAGTTTACTTTGACTGAAATATGGTTTTTCTCTTGCATTTAAGAAATTTAGGTGTTGCTACCTTTATTTGGATATTATGATGAATTTAAATGTATTTATTGGTTTACAAATGTGATTGTTGAATGGAAAATTTTTGGAAACTGTTTTGAAACTACAGTTAGCATGACAGTTCTTTTCGGAACTCCCCAGTGGTAATGGCTACTTGGGGTTGGTAATTGATATTGATTATGTCTCCCATTAATAACGGTTAGTGGGGCAAGACTATATGAGTACTCATTAGCTAGCTAGCCCTTCCCTCATTAATAACGGTTAGTGAGGTTGAGATTGCTTTGTCATGGTGTACAACACGGCACTGATCGTGAAATTTTGTGTCATGGCCTGAATTGTGTGTTGATGTTGGCAACACTAATGCTTTGTGAATTGTGATTTATGAAGTGTGATTTCTCATTTGAAATGTTATTCCAATAAATGGCTCTTATGAAATTAGAACTATTGTGAAGTTTTCATGCTTAAGAAAAATGTGATTTATTATGCTTTGACAAATTATGTTTTACTTTAAGTTTTAAAGTTATTAGTTGTGCACCACTGAGTGATATACTCAGCGATAGCTTCTTTATGCTGTCGCAGGTAAGGGAAAGGAGATGGCTGCCGAGTGAGAGACTTGGAAGCAACATTTTGGTATTGTTTGTGGGTATATATTGTAGTCATACCCCGGTAATTTCCTTTTGATGTATTTTGTACCTATATGCATGGATGTAGGGACGTTGAGCAGTTTGTATTTAAAAACCTTGCATTGCTATCACATTTTGAGTTTGTAATTATTTTGTATTTTACTTTGAGACTTATGAAAATGTAACTTTTACAATATTTAGTCTATCATTATTTCCAATGAATGTTTGCATGGAATTTTAACTATTCTCATGCAGTTTTCCGCAAAAGAATTGATAAGATAAAAAGCTATGGTTTGTTTTAAAATCCTTTGTAGCATAACTAATGGGTTATCGGTAGGTGGAGTTCGGTGATTCATTAGGCATGCTACGGGAACATGTCATGCCTTACAAGGGATAAGGTGTGACATGTTTTAGTGGTATCAGAGCTTTGGTTTTTATACAAGTTTTGAAATTGCATGTTTGAAAATTTTTGATAAGTACAACTGCTCAATTGTCATTATTGATACATATAGTGCATTACATCATAAATATGGACTAATGGAAGGAAATCTCCTTGTGTTGGTTGCTCAGGGAGTAGAATTCCTTGTGATTCAATATGGAAGAGGGTGATCACATAGTAGAGCAATCGATGTAGTGAGGTACAAGGAAGCCCGACTCCTCGTAATGCGATGGATCGGCTGCACCCATCCCACCCATGCAGTTTCCTGCTCAGTTCGCTCAGTAGATGGCTGCACTATTTCAGCAAATGGCTGGCAATATACCAGTCCAAGCTCCTGTGCAAGCACCTCCAGTGCAACCACCATCCATGACAAGTTAATGAAGTATGGGGCAACAGAGTTCAAGGGTACAGTGGACCCATTGGAAGTTGAGCAATGGTTAGAATGGATGGAGAAGGTTTTCAAGAAATTGCACTACATAGATGAGTTGAAGTTTGAATATTCAATTTCCTTGCTGCATGGAGATGCATATGAGTGGTGGAAGACCATTCCCCACAGTTTGGCTGAGCCGCCAGTGCTGACATGGGATGACTTTCTAAGGGAGTTTAGACAGAAGTATGTTCCTGATGCCTATGTGGATATGAAGCTATAGGAGTTTCTTAGTTTGAAGTAAGGGAACAAGACTGTAGTCGAATATGAGAGAGACTTTTCTTGCCTCAGCCACTATGCTGGAAGCCTACTCACTACCAGTAGAGACAGATGCAAACGATTTGAGGCTGGTTTGAGGCCTAGTTTGAGATTACAAGTGGTTGGGTTTCGACATGACAACTTCTCTGGGTTGATATCACAGGCCCTTGAATTGGAAAGGATAGAACTGAAAGGGGCATTTGAGAAGGTAATCACTAAAAAGAGAAGAGCAGTAAGCCTACAGGTCAAAGTCCAAGCAACAATTCGGGTAAGAGGAAGAGCTTTGGGGGACCAAGTAACAGAGGATCTAGTAGGGGAAGATTCTCAGGGCAGAGGCCACCTAGATCCGGACAGCAGACATTTAGGGGTTCCTTTCCTACCCGTGCTTGTGAAACTTGTGGCAGGACTCATGGAGGAGTATGTTATAAGGCCATAGGAGCCTGTTACAACTGTGGTGGAAGTGGGCATTTTGCTAGAGATTGCACTAGTGCTCGCAGATCTGGACCGCCTACTACCACTCAGGGATCTGTTCAAGGCTCTGCTTCTAGAGGACAATAGACAACTAAAAGAGGCAGAGGCAGGGGTAGAGGTAACACTTCTGGTAGTTAGGGCACAGTGAGCCAACCAGAGCAGAGTGGTGCACCAGTCAGGGTGTATACCATGTGCCAGAGGGATGAAGCTGAGACATCAGATGTTGTGGCTGGTACTTTCTCCATTTTTTATAGAGATGTATATGTCTTTGTTTGACCACAGTTCTACACATTCTTATGCTAGTGCCAGTATTGCATGCTCTATTGCTATTCCTTATGTGAAATTGGATTATGATGTGCTAGTGACTAGTCCTTTAGGACAAGAGATTAGGGTGAACAAATTGTATAAGGATTGTCCTTTGGTGATCCAAGGACATACATTCCTGTCAGACTTAATTGACATGCCCTTCCGAGATTATGATATCATCTTGGGCATGGATTGGTTAGCCAGGCATCACGCCATGATCGACTGTAGACTGAAGACAGTCACTTTTGGTCTTCCCGAGTATGCAGATGTAGTGATACACGGGGAGAGGCAGTTATTGCCATCCAACATCATTTCAGCTGCACTTGCTAGAAAGATGATTAGAAAGGGATGTGAAGCTTATCTAGCTCATGTGATAGACACCCAGGTGGGGAGTCCAGATCTTAAAGATATTCCTACAGTATGGGATTTTCCGGATGTTTTTCCGGAAGAATTACCGGGATTGCCTCCGGAAAGATAGGTGCAGTTTGAAATTGAGACTATGCTTGGTGTGGAGCCAATCTCCATCACTCCTTATAGGATGGCACCTGTTGAGTTGAAAGAGCTGAAGGTACAATTGCAGGAATTGTTAGATAAGGGTTTCATCCGCCCTAGCGTGTCACCTTGGGGAGCACCAGTATTATTTGTGAAGAAAAAGGATGGTACTCTCCGCTTATGCATAGACTACAGACAGTTGAATAAGGTGAACATAAAGAATAGATATCCTCTGCCACGGATTGATGATTTGCTTGACCAGTTGAAGGATGTAACTGTATTCTCCAAAATTGACTTGAGATCGGGCTACTACCAGTTGAGGGTGCAGGAGCAAAGTATTCCTAAAACTGCCTTTAGGACTCGGTATGGCCACTATGAGTTCTTGGTAATGCCATTCGGGTTGACTAATGCTCCATATTTGGACCAGTTTGTTGTGGTGTTCATTGATGATATTTTGGTGTACTCAAAGAATGCAGAGGAACACGACAAGCACTTGAGGATAGTATTGCAGACTTTGAAGGAGAAGCAGTTGTATGCCAAACTGTCGAAATGTGAGTTTTGGCTAAAGGAGATTTCATTTTTGGGGCATATTGTATCTGTAGAAGGTATCCAGATGGATCCAAGCAAAGTTGAAGCCATTCTTAATTGGAAGCCACCCAAAAATGTCACGGAAGTTCGGAGTTTCCTTGGTTTAGCTGGGTATTATCGAAGGTTTGTGAAGGGATTCTCCATACTAGCATCTCCACTGACCAAGCTACTTAGGAAGGATGTAAAATTTTAGTGGACTGATCGATGCCAGGAAAGTTTTGATGAGTTAAAGAGGCATTTAACTGAAGCTCCAATCTTAACCTTGCCCACTTTGGGTAAGGAGTATACCATATACAGTGATGCTTCTCATAACGGATTAGGCTGTGTGTTGATGCAAGATAGAAACGTCATTGCCTATGCTTCACGCCAGCTTAAACCGCATGAGAGGAATTATCCTACACATGACTTGGAGCTAGCAGCCATTGTCTTTGCCTTGAAGATCTGGAGACATTACTTGTATGGGGAGAGATGTTATATATACACAGATCATAAAAGTTTGAAGTACTTGGGCACACAAAAGGAGTTAAATTTGAGGCGAAGGAGATGGTTAGAGCTGATAAAAGATTATGATTGTTTGATAGACTATCAGCCTGGAAAAGCTAATGTTGTAGCTGATGCTTTAAGTCGCAAGACTATGGCTGGTTTGAGGGTTTCTCCTTTGTCCATGGTGAATGAATTAAGGGCATTGCATGCTAATTTGGAGATTAATGAGGATGGGCAAATGGTAGCTACTTGGCAAGTGAAGCCAATGCTGGCAGAACAAATTAAAGCAGTTGCACAGAAGGATGATAAGTATGTGAAGTTGATGGAAGAGGCTTGGGATGGCAAGAAACCAGAATTATCAGTAAATGATGAGAGCTTGTTATTATATAAGGGCAGAATGTGCATTCCTGAGAATGTTGAACTGAGGCAGACTATTTTAAAGGAAGCACATGATTCACCTTTTGCAATGCACCTTGGTGGAACCAAAATGTATAGAAGTGTGAAAGAGCACTATTGGTGGAGAGGAATGAAGAAAGACATTGCAGAATATATTGCCAAATGCCTAACTTGTCAGCAAGTAAAGGCAGAACACCAAGTGCCTGCAGGGTTGCTACAGCCATTGCCAATTCCCGAATGGAAATGGGAAAGAATCACTATGGATTTCGTGACAGGACTTCCACGTACACAAAAGAATCATGATGCAGTTTGGGTTATTGTTGATAGATTGACCAAGTCTGCACACTTTTTGCCAGTGAGAATGGATTACAACCTCGAAAGATTAGCCAAACTATACATTGACGAAGTGGTGAGGTTGCATGGAGTGCCAATGTCTATTGTGTCTGATAGAGATCCTAGGTTCACTTCTAGATTCTGAGGTAGTCTCCAAAAAGCCCTAGGGACTAGATTGAACTTTAGTACAGCATTCCATCCACAGACAGATGGCCAGCCTAAAAGGATCATTCAGATTTTGGAGGATATGCTTCGGGCTTGTGTGATTGAGTTTGAAGGGAGTTGGGACACACACTTGCCTTTAATTGAATTTTCCTACAACAACAGTTATCAGTCAAGCATCGGAATGCCTCCATACGAAGCACTTTACGGCAGGAAGTGTAGAACTCCTTTGTGTTGGGATGAAGTAGGCGAGAGGAAGTTGATTGGTCCAGAATTAGTGCAACAGACAGAAGAAAAGGTTAAGCTCATTAGAGACAGACTCAAAGTTGCAACGGATAGACAAAAGTCCTACATTTACCTAAAGAGAAGAGATATTCGGTATAGTGTGGGTGACAAGGTGTTCCTGAAAGTTTCCCCATGGAAGAGGATCATGAGGTTTGGTAGAAAGGGAAAACTAAGTCCTTGCTTCATTGGGCCGTATGAGGTTCTGGAAAGAGTGGGTCCATTGGCATATAGACTTGCATTGCCTCCGGAGTTGGAAAAGATTCACAATGTCTTCCATGTCTCCATGTTGAGGAGGTACAGATTAGACCCCTCTCACATTTTGCCAATAGAGGAGATTGAGGTGAATCCAGACCTAACATATGATGAAGAGCCCATAAAGATCTTGGCACATGAGGTGAAGCAGCTGAGGAACAAACATATACCTCTAGTCAAAGTGTTGTGGAACCATCATTCAGACCAAGAGGCTACATGAGAGCGTGAGGAGGACATGAGGAGACAGCACCCACAGCTATTTAGAGACTGAGACCAGGTAAATTTCGAGGACGAAATTTATTTTTAAGGAGGGGAGAATTGTAACACCCCGAACCTCCGAGTTATGAATAGTATCATTTTTGGTCCGTGACTAATACTATTCAAAGACACCTTCAGGACCAAAAATAAATAGAAAATTAATTGAGATAGACACAATAAAAATTCTAGCAAACAAAAAAGCTAAGGACTCATCAGGTATTATAAAAAGAAGAATTATGACCCGATGAGGGGTATTTTGGTCAATTCACCTCAAGAGTTGACTTTTGACCAAAATGTCAATTAAATTAAATGAAATTAATGAATTGAATTATGGGGTAAAAAAATTGAAGAAAAATTCAAGTAAAAATATGTAAGGGAAAATTTAAGAAATGAAAACTTAAACTTTCATTTCCATTATGACAAATTTAAAATGAAAGACTTATGGGCTTTTGATAGTTAAATTTAATTATTTAATTAAAAGGAAAAATTAATTAAAAAAAAGGGAATAAAAATTTAAGTTTAATTATCCTTATGGCACAATTAAAATTTATAATTTTAATAAGCTAATTTTGGGGATAAATATATATATATATATATATATATATATATATATATATATATATATATATATATATATATATATATATAAATAAGAAGACAAATGTTTTCTTCATTTCTTTTTTTCATAAGAGGCCACCGCCCTCTCCTCTCTCTTTCTCTCTCTCTCTTTTTCTCTTCTTCTTCCACTTCTTCCCCTCATTGATTTCCCCTTCCAAGTTTTAATTCTCTTAAATTCCCTTCATAAATTCCATAGCCCACTAAAAGAAAACATCAAAGAGATCTTTGATTGAGAGATTAAAAGCAAGGAGAATAAGAATTGGAAGAAAAGTGAAGTTGGAAAGAAATCAACAAGAGCTAATTTTCTTTTCATTTTAGATTAGTTATATAAGCTTTGAATGAAGTTAATTTATGATGAAATTTCATAAGAAAATGAAAGAAAACATATATAGAACCTAAACTAGGGTTTTGGCCAAATGGGAGAAAAATTAAGGTTTTGAACATTAGGGTTTAGAGACCAAAAATGTGAAGAAGTGCTAAATGATGCCTTTGACATAGTTTAAGGAAAGAAATGGCCATTTGTGACACCCCTTACCCGACTACAGTGTAGCCGAGCAAGTTATGCCACTCAGTGTGCCGGAGCACTCTATTTTATCTTAATTCATTTTTATCATAGTTTTGAATATAACTTGTGAAATATAATTCATTTTAAGCCATTTATCGAAATTACTATTTATTTGAGGTTCCGAAAATTTTAAAGAAAATCCAGCGGAGTACCGGCTAAAAATGGAGAAAACAGTTCTTCGGAACCTGTTAAAAACACTTCCTATATTCATTTTCCATCATCTCAACTCCATTTATCAAATCTCAACAATGTTCAATCTCAGTTCTCATTCATCCATCTCATAAGATACCATGCATAAATCATTGATAAACATTCACTTTTCCATTTACAACCACACTTTTCATTATTTACATGAATATCAAAATACATTACATAAGTTTCAAATACATATGAGAAAATAAAATCAATTACAAAATATCAAAATGACATCTAGCGTCCTACCAATGCACTGCAGACAGTGAGGTGACACAGACACTATGCAGAACTGCAGGATGGACTCACCCAATCTGTGGTCTATCGGCTCGATCAAGATCTTCGCACTACGCTGCAAAAGCGACGCGCTAAGCATAAAGCTTAGTGGTGCAAATAATAAAGTAGAAAGAAGTAATATGCAAATAAAAATCATAATTTCTTATCTATTGTGTTCATAAGAACTGAATAATTATCAACTTAATGTTTAGTCGAGGGCTAATTACGTTTTATGATATTAACTTCTTCATGCATTTTGTTTATTTATTTTCTTCCTGATCTTGAGTTTCTTTGTATTCTATCGTAATCATTCCTGATATTTAATTTTCGTATTTTCTTTAACAATCAGTTCAGTTACAGTTATACTTTTCCATGCCCAAGTAACCTATACTGAACGATCGATCGATAACGGGTCGTTGGCACTGGACACCGCGGTGCCTCGGGCCGTCATACCATGGGACGCAGAACGTCTACCACGTATGCAGTCAGTATGGCTAAAAAGCCATGATATCACATAATCGGGCATAAAAGCCATGAATACGGGCATAAAAGCCATGAATACGGGCATAAAGCCATGAATACAGGCATAAAGCCTTTCCTTTCGCAGTACTGCTAAAACAATACCCTATTGGCATGCCAAACTATCCAAACCAATCCCATTAGGCCTACTAGGGCATTTTGCATTTTTAAGTTTCACAATTTTTGAATTTCAAGTTTTCATGTCACTATTCATTTCATTAGTCAACTAAAATGTTGACTTTTGCATAAACAATAGGTACATTGATTTTAATACTCCCAACATACCACATTTTGTATTCAAAACTTGTTAGTTTTGGTCACTTTCTCAAAGCTTAGGTCATTTTGGCAAAATTGCCAATTTTTTGGTTTTGGTGTCACTATTCACCTCATTGGTCAACAAAAATGTTGACTTTTGGATAGAAAATAGGTGTATTGGTTTTAACACCTCAAACATACCACATTTTGTATTTCAAACTTGTTGGTATTGGTTGTCAATACCATTTTTAAGCTTAATGCTAATTGAGCAAAATTTTCAGATTTGGTGCTTCATCTTTATTGTTCCATTTGATATTCCTACAGTGGGAATTTGAGGAAATGGTAAACATGAAAGTTGTTCCTTATTCTGTCTAGTTGAATTTCCTTTTTTGAATCACTCCATTTGGAGTTTTGTAGCTCAAGTTATGGCCAAAATAAGTTTACTGTTCACGTGCACTATTCATGCTGCTATATTGGGTGCTGGCAGATTTTTGGTCCAACTTTGGTCAGTAATTTGACCAAGTTAAGTTCATAATTTGGTCTAACTTTCTTCATATGAAATGTTCTACTATGCCTTAGGTTTCCATCGGTTCAAGAATCGCCTAAATCCGAGTTTTCTAGAGAGAGTTATAGTCATCCAAACATGGCTGCTCAAATCAAAATCTGTAGAGTTGCAGGTTTGAACAGTGGCTGCCATTGCCATTTGGGTTAGGTTCTGGCCATAATTTGGGGAAGGTTTCTTCATGAAATTTGTTTGTCTATGTCTTAACTTGTTGCTGTAAAAATTTCAGGTCAATTGACCAAATCTACAGTGAGTTATGGCTAAATGAACAGTTACTGTTCATTTGGTCAATTCTGCAGAGGGCTGTGCAGGGTGTCCGGATTGGGGCCAAATTTTAGTCCTCTTGCTTTGGTCTTTTGGGCATGATTTCTTCAGCAAAAATGTGCCATTATAAGCCTAGTTTCATGTGAAATTGGCCAAACACCAATTGGACTAACACAGCCCAAGTTATGGCAGTGCAAAGGGACTGAATTTTCAGTCCCTATGCTGCTGTCATAGGGCAGATTTCACTTTCACTTTACCATACTATTTTTAAGTTCTAATTATGGTCAACATACCTAAAATGGTCACTAATTGACCATTAAAATGTGCTCTAACAATTTCCTAAGCCAATTCAATTTTTCACTTCTCAAAACCCTAGTTTTCCCTTATGATTCACACATACACCTAATTAAGCACTTCCATTCACTATATATGTGTATATACACCTTAAGCATAATCTTTAATTCATTCTAAGTCTATTAAAACCATCAAAAACACTCCACCTTTGTTCCTTCCTTAGGGCAGCCAAAATCCATAGCATACATACCCATAAGTTTCATTCATTTACTCCACAATTTCATACTCATTTTTAAGTCCTTAACATGGAACAAGAGATATACATGCATAAATAAGCAATAACCTCTTTAATGGCAGAATTTTCTAAGCTTCAACTCCACTTTTCTTCCTTTCCTTGGCTGCCAAAAATTCATAGTATGTATACACATAATTCTTGTTCATTTTAGTTGAAATTCTCACTCAATACAAGTTACAATTCATGAAAATAAGAAGTTTTAAGTGTCTAATGCACTAACCTTTTTGAAACCAACCTTGAGCTTGTTATTCTTCAAGATTTCTCCTAGAACCATAATAATCATAATCAATTATAACTTCACTTTCCTAAATTAAATATCCAATAAAAATTCAATAGCATTTCCCCTTAAATTGGACTAAACTCCCATCATAAATCTTAAATCCACAACCCATTAATACCCAATCTGGCAGCTTGTGCATTCAAATTTATATATAATGATCTAACCATTAGATAAATCCCAAATTTATACCATATATTCAAGACATCCCTATACAATATCAGTAAAAATTTTAGCATCAAATCATCTCTATATCATGAGATATCAAAACATTCATTCAACCCTTCACAATCTGAATTTTTGCAGAAATCAGTCTTACTCAGACAACTCATGCAAAACACTTTATATCTCATAAACCACAAGTCTAAAATTCACCAAATTTTAACACAGCAGCCTCAACATCCCAAATATCATTTGTACCAAATTTCATAATTTTATAAGCATCCTAACTATTTATTTTTCTCAAATTTCAGTAGCCAAAATTCAGAATTCAACCTACAGACAGCCTGTGTTCAACAATATGTTTCTCCAAATCCAACCGTTGAACAATCACCAAATTTTTACCATAACTTCCACACATACATAGCTTAAACATATCCAAAAAGCAGCCTTAGATGTTGAGCCAAACTCACCTGGACGGAAAAGAAATATGCTGCCCTGCTGAACCCCTATTTCTGCTACTTCTCCTTCTCCTTCTTCCTTTCTTTCTTACTTTCTTTTCCTTTTCTCTCTCTTTCTCTCTTATTCCAGCCCGTATGAAGAAGAAACTGCTGGTTCTTTTGTTTTTTTATCTCATTTTAAGTTCATTTTATCTCTTTTTATTAGTTTTGTCAAGTGGTGATTTGGTGGGAGTAAGTGAGTGACATCATGTGATGTCATTATTTGCTTAATTTTTGATTTTTCTTTTCTTTTCTTTTCTACCACATTTCAATTTAATTTTTAGCAATATTTATTCATATTTAAGATCATAATAATTATTTACTTAACTGGACAAGTCGGCCAAAAATCACCTCTGAAGGCGAAATGACCAAAATGCCCTCCGTTTGGCTTAACGGGTCAAAATTGGCTGTACTGATTGAAAAATTTTTCTAAATATTTTCTTGGCATTCTAATGCCATAGGAACCTCAATGACCCTTCTCTGGAGTCCCAAAAATTATTTTATAATTTTTCCCTCGGGTCTAGGGCTCCTCGTTGCGAGAACCGCAACTTACCTCTGGTTACCCATCGCTTGGGCACTGGCTCTTTTAACTTAACTGTATTTTATTTCTAAAATTTTTACTAAATTTTTCTCATTAATATTTGAGTTAATTATGGTCCCTCACTTAAATTTAATTATTTTTCCAGACGTTCTAGCTGTCCGGACCGACACCGGTCATCGGAACAGTAGGATGTACGGAATTGCTACCGGGAGGATGTTACAACTCTTCCCCTCTAATTTAAATTTCGTCCTCGAAATTTACTGGATGTTTTTTTTGGTTCTAAGATAATTCTTTTACCTTTCTATTACTCCATCTGTCTACTTCTTTTGTATACATGGTACCATTTAGTCTTTTCGAATCTATCATTATACACTTAGGCATATCATAAAAGAAATATTTTACCTCAAATTCACATCTGGGGCTTCTTGCTCCTCTCCGGCTTGGGTGACATTTGGAAGTGGTGTTACTGTTGTACTTGGTCCTTCCACGGCCTCTGTTTGGTTCCGTGGTATATTCCTCTTAGGACAATCTTTCAGACGATGGTCTATGGCCCCCACATCTATAACAGGCTCCAGTCAATCCCCTACATTCACCTTTATGCCACTTGTTACAATGGCCACATTTTCTTGCTAATCCTGGCGCACTCACTATTAGTGTTTCTGGTTGATCTCTCCTGGGTATAGGCTTGGGTCTAGATCTCCTACTTTGATCATATGTTTGACTTAACTGTTCTCTCGGCCTCTTATTACTAGACTGTCCAAATTTCCTCTTTTGCTGATCACCACTCCTCTTCTGTTCCTCTTCATGAACACAGGTAATATATTTCTTTCTGAACTCTATCAGAAAGAATTCCCAAGTTACGTCGGCTGGTGGCACTACCTTGGTTACGACATCCCACCACCGATGTGCAGCTTCTTGTAACAAAGAAACTGCACACTCCAAACTCTGTTCTGGTGTGCAATGGAGCTGCTGCAGGACTCTTTCAGTCCTTTCTAACCAATACTCAGCCGCTGCAGAATCGTCTTCCTTTCTACCATTGAAATCTACAGCTCCATATTTCCTAATTTTTCCAAGAGGTGATTTCTGCTGAGATAGTGGTGGAATAACCCCAGTCATCTGTCGAAAGAATCCAGTCATCTTCTCTCTTGCCATAGAAATCCACTGCCCCAAATTTTCTTAGTCTCTCCAAGTGTGTTTTCTGCTGTGGAGCTGGTGGTGGTGGTGGTGCTGCTGGCATTACCCCAGCCATCTGTCTAAAGAAGTCGGCCATTTGTTGGAACATGGCCTGTGGAGGCTGAGCAGGCTCTGCCTGAGCTGGTGGAGCAGATTCTCTCATGCCCCCAGTCTCAGCTGCTGCAGGTGGAGCATGACTCTCCACTTCCTCCTCAACGGCTCTCTGAGATGAAGGGTCCATATCCTATTCAAAATAAGAAAGATAAACATATCTGCATTAGTGTCACCTCGACTCTTACAAATGCAATGCATGATATGGACTCAATCTAGGCCCAGAAACGCCTAAACCGTGCTCTGATACCACTAAATGTGACACCCCTTACCCGACTACAGTGTAGCCGAGCAAGTTATGCCACTCAGTGTGCCGGAGCACTCTATTTTATCTTAATTCATTTTTATCATAGTTTTGAATATAACTTGTGAAATATAATTCATTTTAAGCCATTTATCGAAATTACTATTTATTTGAGGTTCCGAAAATTTTAAAGAAAATCCGGCGGAGTACCGGCTAAAAATGGAGAAAACAGTTCTTCGGAACCTGTTAAAAACACTTCCTATATTCATTTTCCATCATCTCAACTCCATTTATCAAATCTCAACAATGTTCAATCTCAGTTCTCATTCATCCATCTCATAAGATACCATGCATAAATCATTGATAAACATTCACTTTTCCATTTACAACCACACTTTTCATTATTTACATGAATATCAAAATACATTACATAAGTTTCAAATACATATGAGAAAATAAAATCAATTACAAAATATCAAAATGACATCTAGCGTCCTACCAATGCAATCGCATGGTGAGGTGACACGCACACTATGCAGAATCTGCAGGATGGACTCACCCAATCGTGGTCTACGGCTCGATCGGTATCTTGATTTCACAGCGTTGCAAAAGCGACGCGCTAAGCATAAAGCTTAGTGGTGCAAATAATAAAGTAGAAAGAAGTAATATGCAAATAAAAATCATAATTTCTTATCTATTGTGTTCATAAGAACTGAATAATTATCAACTTAATGTTTAGTCGAGGGCTAATTACGTTTTATGATATTAACTTCTTCATGCATTTTGTTTATTTATTTTCTTCCTGATCTTGAGTTTCTTTGTATTCTATCGTAATCATTCCTGATATTTAATTTTCGTATTTTCTTTAACAATCGGTTCGATTCTGATTATACTTTTCCATGCCCAAGTAACCTATCTTTGAGCATTGGATCGATAATGGGTCGTTGGCCGACACGCGGTGCCTCGGGCCGTCATACCATGGGACGCAGAACGTCTACCACGTATGCAGTCAGTATGGCTAAAAAGCCATGATATCACATAATCGGGCATAAAAGCCATGAATACGGGCATAAAAGCCATGAATACGGGCATAAAGCCATGAATACAGGCATAAAGCCTTTCCTTTCGCAGTACTGCTAAAACAATACCCTATTGGCATGCCAAACTATCCAAACCAAGCCCATTAGGCCTACTAGGGCATTTTGCATTTTTAAGTTTCACAATTTTTGAATTTCAAGTTTTCATGTCACTATTCATTTCATTAGTCAACTAAAATGTTGACTTTTGCATAAACAATAGGTACATTGATTTTAATACTCCCAACATACCACATTTTGTATTCAAAACTTGTTAGTTTTGGTCACTTTCTCAAAGCTTAGGTCATTTTGGCAAAATTGCCAATTTTTGGTTTTGGTGTCACTATTCACCTCATTGGTCAACAAAAATGTTGACTTTTGGATAGAAAATAGGTGTATTGGTTTTAACACCTCAAACATACCACATTTTGTATTTCAAACTTGTTGGTATTGGTTGTCAATACCATTTTTAAGCTTAATGCTAATTGAGCAAAATTTTCAGATTTGGTGCTTCATCTTTATTGTTCCATTTGATATTCCTACAGTGGGAATTTGAGGAAATGGTAAACATGAAAGTTGTTCCTTATTCTGTCTAGTTGAATTTCCTTTTTTGAATCACTCCATTTGGAGTTTTGTAGCTCAAGTTATGGCCAAAATAAGTTTACTGTTCACGTGCACTATTCATGCTGCTATATTGGGTGCTGACAGATTTTTGGTCCAACTTTGGTCAGTAATTTGACCAAGTTAAGTTCATAATTTGGTCTAACTTTCTTTATATGAAATGTTCTACTATGCCTTAGGTTTCCATCGGTTCAAGAATCGCCTAAATCCGAGTTTTCTAGAGAGAGTTATAGTCATCCAAACATGGCTGCTCAAATCAAAATCTGCAGAGTTGCAGGTTTGAACAGTGGCTGCCATTGCCATTTGGGTTAGGTTCTGGCCATAATTTGGGGAAGGTTTCTTCATGAAATTTGTTTGTCTATGTCTTAACTTGTTGCTGTAAAAATTTCAGGTCAATTGACCAAATCTACAGTGAGTTATAGCTAAATGAACAGTTACTGTTCATTTGGTCAATTCTGCAGAGGGCTGTGCAGGGTGTCCGGATTGGGGCCAAATTTTAGTCCTCTTGCTTTGGTCTTTTGGGCATGATTTCTTCAGCAAAAATGTGCCATTATAAGCCTAGTTTCATGTCCAATTGGCCAAACACCAATTGGACTAACACAGCCCAAGTTATGGCAGTGCAAAGGGACTGAATTTTCAGTCCCTATGCTGCTGTCATAGGGCAGATTTCACTTTCACTTTACCATACTATTTTTAAGTTCTAATTATGGTCAACATACCTAAAATGGTCACTAATTGACCATTAAAATGTGCTCTAACAATTTCCTAAGCCAATTCAATTTTTCACTTCTCAAAACCCTAGTTTTCCCTTATGATTCACACATACACCTAATTAAGCACTTCCATTCACTATATATGTGTATATACACCTTAAGCATAATCTTTAATTCATTCTAAGTCTATTAAAACCATCAAAAACACTCCACCTTTGTTCCTTCCTTAGGGCAGCCAAAATCCATAGCATACATACCCATAAGTTTCATTCATTTACTCCACAATTTCATACTCATTTTTAAGTCCTTAACATGGAACAAGAGATATACATGCATAATTAAGCAATAACCTCTTTAATGGCAGAATTTTCTAAGCTTCAACTCCACTTTTCTTCCTTTCCTTGGCTGCCAAAAATTCATAGTATGTATACACATAATTCTTGTTCATTTTAGTTGAAATTCTCACTCAATACAAGTTACAATTCATGAAAATAAGAAGTTTTAAGTGTCTAATGCACTAACCTTTTTGAAACCAACCTTGAGCTTGTTATTCTTCAAGATTTCTCCTAGAACCATAATAATCATAATCAATTATAACTTCACTTTCCTAAATTAAATATCCAATAAAAATTCAATAGCATTTCCCCTTAAATTGGACTAAACTCCCATCATAAATCTTAAATCCACAACCCATTAATACCCAATCTGGCAGCTTGTGCATTCAAATTTATATATAATGATCTAACCATTAGATAAATCCCAAATTTATACCATATATTCAAGACATCCCTATACAATATCAGTAAAAATTTTAGCATCAAATCATCTCTATATCATGAGATATCAAAACATTCATTCAACCCTTCACAATCTGAATTTTTGCAGAAATCAGTCTTACTCAGACAGCTCATGCAAAACAATTTATATCTCATAAACCACAAGTCTAAAATTCACCAAATTTTAACACAGCAGCCTCAACATCCCAAATATCATTTGTACCAAATTTCATAATTTTATAAGCATCCTAACTATTTATTTTTCTCAAATTTCAGTAGCCAAAATTCAGAATTCAACCTACAGACAGCCTGTGTTCAACAATATGTTTCTCCAAATCCAACCGTTGAACAATCACCAAATTTTTACCATAACTTCCACACATACATAGCTTAAACATATCCAAAAAGCAGCCTTAGATGTTGAGCCAAACTCACCTGGACGGAAACGAAATATGCTGCCCTGCTGAACCCCTATTTCTGCTACTTCTCCTTCTCCTTCTTCCTTTCTTTCTTACTTTCTTTTCCTTTTCTCTCTCTTTCTCTCTTATTCCAGCCCGTATGAAGAAGAAACTGCTGGTTCTTTTGTTTTTTTTATCTCATTTTAAGTTCATTTTATCTCTTTTTATTAGTTTTGTCAAGTGGTGATTTGGTGGGAGTAAGTGAGTGACATCATGTGATGTCATTATTTGCTTAATTTTTGATTTTTCTTTTCTTTTCTTTTCTACCACATTTCAATTTAATTTTTAGCAATATTTATTCATATTTAAGATCATAATAATTATTTACTTAACTGGACAAGTCGGCCAAAAATCACCTCTGAAGGCGAAATGACCAAAATGCCCTCCGTTTGGCTTAACGGGTCAAAATTAGGTATCTGATTGAAAAATTTTTCTAAATATTTTCTTGGCATTCTAATGCCATAGGAACCTCAATGACCCTTCTCTGGAGTCCCAAAATTATTTTATAATTTTCCCTGTCTAGGGCTCCTCGTTGCGAAACAACTTACCTCTGTTACCCATCGCTTGGCATCGCTCTTTTAACTTAACTGTATTTTATTTCTAAAATTTTTACTAAATTTTTCTCATTAATATTTGAGTTAATTATGGTCCCTCACTTAAATTTAATTATTTTTCCAGACGTTCTAGCTGTCCGGACCGACACCGGTCACCGGAACAGTAGGATGTACGGAATTGCTACCGGGAGGATGTTACACCATTTGTGACCTAATTAAGTGTGTGAGAAGTGTTTAAATCAAAGCCAAATTCGGATTGGGTATGAAGCATGACCAAAAGTCAACTTTGAGGGACCAAAAATGAAATTTTACAAGTCCAATTGGTATGGGACCAATTGAGACTGAAAATAGGCACTAAATGACATAATTTTCATTTAGGAAGCATGCCCAAAAAGTGACCAAAACCTAGTGAACAAACTGACCAAACTTGAAAAATTGCAGTATGAACAGTACACATGAACAGTAATCATGTTTGGATCATGACTCGAGCTAGGCAGGTCAAAATGACCTGAAATTTTACCAGTAGTTAGATGAGATATAGACCTAAAACTTTCATGCAGAACACAAACCCAAATTATGCCATTAACCCAATCAAATTATTGAGCAAAGTTGAGTTACTGAATCTGCAAAACTGCAGAATTGCTAAATGAACAGTAAACTTTACAAGGCTATAACTCTCTCTAGAAAACTTCGATTTAGGCGATTCTTAAACCGATGGAAACCTAAGACATAGTAGAATATTTCATATGAAGAACATTAGACCAAATTTGTAACACCCTCCCGATAACCACTCCGTACATCCTACTGTTCCGGTGACCGGTGTCGGTCCGGACAGCTAGAATGTCCGGAAAAATATTTAAACTAAAGTCAGGAACCATAATTAACTCAAATATTAATAAGAAAAATTTAGTAAAAATTTTAGAAATAAAATACAACCAAGTTAAACAGTAGGTGCCCTAGCGATGGGTAACTGAGAGGAAGTTGCGGTTTTTAACGAGGAGCCCTAGACCCGGGGGGAAAATTATAAAATAATTTTTGGGACTCCAGAGAAGGGTAATTGAGGTTCCCATGGCATTAGAATGCCAAGAAAATACCTAGAAAAATTTTTCAATCGGTACAGACAATTTTGACCCGTTAAGCCAAACGGAGGGCATTTTGGTCATTTCGCCTTCCGAAGTGATTTTTGGCCGACTTGTCCAGTTGAGTAAATAATTAATATAATATAAAATATGAATAAACATTACTAGAAATTAAATTGAAAATGAGTAGTGGAGGAAAGGAAAGAAAATGAGGAAAAAGCCTAATTATGACATCATGGTGATGTCATTAAGAAAATTTGGACCAATCACAATTTAGCCATCCTTTGACTAACTAAATAAAAGACTAAATGAAGACTAAATCCACCAAAATTGCAGCAGCCATCTTCCCCAAACACCCAGCCAAAACCCTCTCCCCATTTCCCTCCATTTATTTGCAACAAAAGCTTCAAATTTCCATGCTTCCTCACCCTAAAACCCATAAGTGCCTTCATCAAAAATTAATCCCACACCTTGCTAAACCTTTTGGCAGCCAACAAGAGGGAAGAAAGTGAAGTTTAGGGCTTTGGAAATTCTGCCCAAACAAGGTTAGTGCATATATGTAGTTAAAGTTCATTAATTCCATGATTTAGGCTTGTAATGAATTAGAAATTGTGAAATAATGAAACAAATTCAATGTGTATCTCCACCAAAGAATTCGGCAGCCCTAATAGAGGAATGGTTTTGGATGTTTTTAATGGACTTAGCATGAATTGGAGGTTATGGTTAAGCTATATACCTATATAGATGTTGAACTAGGGTGTTAGTTGAGGTTTATGGGTAAATTGCATTGGATATTAGGGTTTTGAGGCATGAAAAATTGACTTGACTTACTAAACTGTTAAAGAAAAATCTAATGGTCAATAAGTGACCATTTGAGGTATGTTGAATACAATTTGGACTGAAAAATGGTATGGCAAAGTCAAGGTATAAAGCGCCTAGGAAAGACATAGGGACTGAAAATTCAGTCCCTTTGCACTGCCATAACTTGGGCTGTGTTAGTCCAATTGAAGTTTGGCCAATTGGACATGAAACTAGGCTTATAATGGCACATTTTTGCTGAAGAAACGATGCCCAAAAGACCAAAGCAAGAGGACTAAAACTTGGCCCCAATCCGGAACCCTGAAACTGATTCTGCAGAATTGGCCAAATGAACAGTAACTGTTCATTTGGCCATAACTCACTGTATATTTGGTCAATTGACCTGAAAGTTTTACAGCAACAATTTAAGACATAGACAAACAACTTTCATGAAGGAACCTACCCCAAATTATGGCCAGAACCCATCCAACCAAGTGACTCTAGTTACTGTTCATGCACTGTAGATATGGTAATTTTCTGCAGAATGCACATTCGGCCAGCTTGGGTCTTTGGACCATATCTAGAGCTACAAAACTCCAAATGGAGTGATTCAAAAAAGGAAATTCAATTAGACAAAACAAGGAACAACTTTCATGTTTTACATTTCTTCAAATTCCTACAGTAATAGTGTCCAATGGAACAGTGAAGTTGACTCACCAAAACTGAAATTTTCTGCTTGTGTTGAGTTACACTTTGAAATGGTATTAACACTTAATGCCAACAAGTTTTAAATACCAAATGTGGTATGTTGGGAGTGCCAAAGTCAATGTACACATTTTTATTCTAAAAGTCAACATTTTTGTTGACCAATGATGAATAGTGACACCAAAAATTTGAAATTCACAAATTGAAGAATTTAAAAGTTTCAAATGCCCTAGTATACCTAACAAGATTGGTTTGGATAGTTTGGCATGCCAATAGGGTTCGATTAGCGATCGCACATGGCAAAAATGCCATTCTGTGATTTCATGGCTTTTAGCCATTCGACTTTGCATTGAGACTTGGCCTTGTGCACGAGATTATTCTGACTTGGTAGCTATTCTGTTGCACACCGGGTGATGCATATGCGACCGATGGTGTGATGGCCCGAGGTACTAGATACGCAGTGCCAGTTTACCCGTTATCCAGTCCAGTCGTCTAGTGTAGGTTACTTGGGCAACCAAATGAATGAAAATGAGCAATGTAGAAGAAATAAATGAATGGATATACAAATACATGACAAACAAAACATGTACATGCAATACATATTTATATCTGTTATTTCTTGTTATTTTATTATTGCACCACTAAGCATTATTTCTTAGCGCGTTGCTTTTGCCACGCGTAGGTACTGGAGATCCTGATCGTGAGCCCAGTAGACCACAGACTGGGTGAGTCCATCCTGCAGTTCTGCGCAGTGTCCGTGTCACCTCATTACCTGCAGTGCATTGGTGGGCACTAGGTGTCATTTTGTCATTTTGATATTTTGTAGCAGATTTTTACTTTCTCATATGTATTTGAACTCATGTAATATATTTTGATGTTCATGTAAATAATGAAAGTTATGACTATGAATGCAAAATTTGAGCATGTATTTATCGCTTGTATATGAGAAATGGATGTTTGTGAAATGAAAAGATTATTGAGAATTTGCTATTGAGAAATATTATTGAGATTTTGGATATTGGAGTTTGAGATGATGGAATAAAAATATTGGAAGTGTTTTTAACAGGTTCCGAAGAACGGTTTTCTCCATTTTTAGCCAGACTCACTGATTTTCTTTAAAATTTTCGAACCTTAAATGAATGATACTTTTGATAAATGGTTTAAATAAATTGTATTTCATAAATTATATGCAAAAGCATGATATAAATTAATTGAGGAATATTAGAGTGTGCCAGACACCGTGTGGCATTACTTACCTGCATATCGTATACGGGTAAGGGGTGTCACATTTAGTGGTATCAGAGCACGGTTTAGGCGTTTCTGGGCCTAGATTGAGTCCATACCATGCATTGCATTTGTAAGAGTCGAGGTGACACTAATGCAGATATGTTTATCTTTCTTATTTTGAATAGGATATGGATCCTTCATCTCAGAGAGCCGTTGAGGAGGAAGTGGAGAGTCATGCTCCACCTGCAGCAGCTGAGACTGGGGGCATGAGAGAATCTGCTTTGCCAGCTCAAGCAGAGCCTCGCCACCTCCACAGCCATGTTCCAGAAATGGCCGACTTCTTTAGACAAATGGCCGGGTAATGCCAAGACCACCACCACCACCACTCCACAGTAAATCACACCGAAAGGCTAAGGAAGTTTGGAGTCAGGACTTCTATGGCAAGAGAGAAGATGACTGTTGCGTAGAATTGGTTGAAGAACGGGCAGAGTTCTAAAACAACTCTCCGCACTCGAGCAAAACCCGAAGCTGCCATATCTCTTGCAAGATGATGCTTATGAGTGGTGGGACACGGTGTCAGTGAAGTGCAAATGTAAGTCAGAATTTGGGACTTCTTCCTCTCTCAATTCAAGAAGAAATATGTGGGTATTGTATACCGGAAGAGAGAAGAAGAGAGTTTATTAACTTGAGGCGAGACAAATTGTGCTGGTGAGTATGAGAAAGAATTCGTCTGATTAAGCCGCTATGGAAGGGAGATAGTCCCAAATGAAGCTGAAAGATGCAAGAGATTTGAAGAGGGACTAAATGACAACATCAAGATCCAGCTCACTGCCTTGGGAATCACAGAATTTACCAAGTTAGTGGAAGCTGCAATAAAGGTGGAAAAAGTAAGAATTAGTGAATGCACTGGAAGGGATAGACAATGAAGAGGGGACCAGTCGTCTAGTTCCGCTCTGGATTTGGGAAGAAGTTTAAGGGTCCTCCCGCACGAGTTCGGGCCACCACGTGGTCGTGGTCACCTCGAGGGCCCAGCCACGCTCACCCCTAGGAGAGGTCACCCACACCATCGGTGGCGCCTCTCGAGGATGGGGTTTAGGGGACCAGCCCCAACATCTTCTGCATGTTCGCATTGCTTGAAATGGCACAAGGGGGAATGTTGGAGAGTAACTGGTGCTTGCTTGAGGTGTGGGTTAACAGAGCATCAGTTGAAGAACTGTCCACGCAGAACTACTACAGCTGCTCCAACACAAGCAGACAGACCTGCTCCTGCACCACCAAGGAAAAGAAGGTCTGTAAACTGCCGTGGGACCATCTCGAGGCTCGCATCCGAGCTAGCGAAGAGGCCGATAATGCACCACCTTCCAGAAATTATGCCCTGAGAGCTCAGGAGGAGCAAGATGCCAGGACGTCATAAGGGGTATGTTCTCCCTCTACACTACACCTGTGCATGCATTGGTGGATCCAGGATCCACTCATTCCTACATTTGCATCAACTTACCCGTAGAAAGGGGGATACTAGTAGGGGAGAGTGACCAAGACATTCTGGTCACTAATCCATTGGGCCACAGTGTAGTGGTGAACAAAGTATACAAGGGTTGCCCGTTAAGGATTCAGGGGTATGAATTCTTGGCAGACCTGATTGAGTTGCCTTTCCATGAGTTTGACGTGATTTTGGGAATGGACTGGTTGTCACGTCATCAGGCAATAGTTGATTGCAAACTGAAGAGGATTTCTCTAAAAACTCCGGAGGGTAATGAAATTACAGTTGTGGGTGAAAGGACAGATTTTCTGTCTAATGTCATCTCAGCCACAGTTGCAAGAAGAATGATGAGAAAAGGCTGTGAAGCCTACCTAGCACATGTGGTGGATACTAGGCAGGCTAAGCCAAACTTGAGTGACATACCCATAGTGAGAGACTTCCCAGAGGTGTTTCCTGAAGAGTTGCCTAGTTTGCCACCAGAAAGGGAAGTTGAATTTGCTATTGAGACACTGCCGGGTACAACACCCATTTCCATTGCTCCTTATAGGATGGCACCCACTGAGTTGAGAGAGTTGAAAACTCAGTTGCAAGAGTTGTTAGATAAGGGGTTCATACGCCCCAGTGTGTCACCATGGGGAGCTCCAGTGCTGTTTGTGAAAAAGAAGGATGGGACTTTGAGGCTATGTATTGATTACCGGCAGTTGAATAAAGTGACTGTAAAGAATAAATATCCGTTGCCTAGAATTGATGATCTGTTTGATCAGTTGAAAGGAGCAGGAGTATTTTCTAAGATTGATCTCAGATCAGGGTATCATCAGTTGAGGGTGAAGGATGTAGATGTGCCCAAGACTGCATTCAAGACACGGTATGGGCATTATGAGTTCCTAGTGATGCCCTTTGGCCTAACAAATGCACCAGCAGCATTCATGGACCTTATGAACCGTATCTTCCATCCATACTTAGATCGGTTCGTAGTGGTCTTTATTGATGATATTTTGGTGTATTCCAAGACCAGGGAAGAACATAATGAGCATTTGAGGATTGTTCTGCAAACCCTGAGAGAAAAGAAGCTGTATGCTAAGTTGTCCAAGTGTGACTTTTGGCTGAATGAGATTACATTCCTTGGACACATAGTGTCAGCTGATGGGATTAGGGTGGATCCCAAGAAAATAGAAGCAGTGATGGAATGGAAGCCTCCCAGGAATACAACTGAGGTCAGAAGCTTCTTGGGGCTAGCTGGGTATTACAGAAGATTTGTGAAGGGATTTTCCCTAATAGCTGCTCCAATGACCAAGTTGTTACACAAGAATGTCGATTTGGATGGAATGACAAGTGTCGCACCAGCTTTGAGAAATTGAAGGCTATGTTGACAGAGGCACCAGCAGCACAGCCAAAGGTCCTGAAAGGACTTTGTGGTCTATAGTGATGCTTCACATAATGGGTTAGGTTGTGTATTGATGCAAGAGGGGAAAGTGATCGCCTATGCTTCCGCATACCTAAGGCCACATGAAATGTAATTACCCTACCCATGATCTAGAGCTTGCAGCAATTATCTTCGCACTGAAGATATGGAGGCACTACTTGTACGGTGAAAAGTGCTATATTTACACTGACCACAAAAGCCTAAAATATTTGCCAACCCAGATGGAGCTCAACCTTAGACAGAGGCGATGGATAGAGTTCCTGAAGGATTATGACTGTGTAATTGACTACCATCCTGGGAAGGCAAATGTAGTTGCTGATGCTTTGAGCAGAAAGTCCATCACAGCTTTGAGATCATTGAATGCCCGTCTAACCTTGATTCGAGATGGAGCTATTTTGGCTGAGTTGCAAGTGAGGCCAAACTCACACAGCAGATACTAGATGGGCAGAAGGTAGATGAGAAGCTAATGGCTATTATGAGCAAAATCCCAGAGGGAAAAGCAGCTGACTATGAGGTGAAAGCAGACGGGTGTCTGCACTACAAAGGAAGATTGTGTGTACCAGATAACGGGGAATTGAAAGCCAGTATTCTAAAAGAGGCACACACTAGTGTATATGCTATGCACCCAGGAAGTACAAAGATGTATCATGATCTGAAGCTCCAATATTGGTGGCCTGGTATGAAGAAGGACATAGCTGACTACGTGACTAAATGCTTGACATGTCAGCAAGTCAAGGCAGAACATCAAGTTCCATCAGGTTTGCTACAGCCTATACGCATACCTGAATGGAAATGGGATCGGGTCACCATGGATTTTGTAAGTGGGCTACCTCTCACCCGGAAGAAACATGATGCAGCATGGGTGATAGTTGATAAATTGATGAAGTCAGCACACTTTCTGCCAGTTAGGACTGACAACTCACTGGAGAAGTTAGCAGAATTGTATATCAGTGAGATAGTTAGACTGCATGGAATTCCACTTTCCATCATATCTGATCGAGACCCAAGGTTTACATCGAGATTTTGGAAGAAGTTACATGAGTCCTTGGGTACACAACTCCATTTCAGCACAGCTTTCCATCCTCAGATGAATGGGCAATCAGAAAGAGTAATCCAGGTAAACAATTGAAACCCATGAAATTGATACAAATATAGAACTGAAATGATGATAATAACATGAAATATTTGTCAGGTCCTTGAGGATATGCTGAGGAGTTGTGTCATTGAGTTTGAGGGAAGTTGGGATAGATACCTCCCACTGGCAGAGTTTGCATACAACAATAGCTACCAAGCTAGCATTCAAATGGCCCCATATGAAGCACTGTATGGGAGAAAATGTAGAACTCCAGTGTGCTGGACTGAATTGGGCGAAGACAAATCGGTAGGGCTGCACTGTGAAACAGTGAGGAGAAGGTGAAATCAATCAAAGCCAACTTAAAGGTTGCCTCGCATGCATGTAAATCTTATGCCGACCTGAAGAGGAAAGAAATAGAATATGGGGTTGGCGACAAAGTGTTCCTCAAGGTGTCACCATGGAAGAAGGTGTTGAGGTTTGGAAGAAAAGGTAAGTTAAGCCCTAGGTTCATTGGCCCATATGAAGTCATTGAACGTGTGGGTCCAGTGGCCTATAGGCTAGCTTTACCACCAGAGCTGGATAAGATCCATAATGTGTTCCACGTGTCCATGCTCAGAAGATACCGCTCAGATCCTTCACATGTCATCTCCAGAGAAGAAATTGAAATACAGCCGAATTTGACATACGAAGAAGAACCTCTACGGATCTTGGCTCGGGAAGTGAAAGAGTTGAGAAACAAGCAAATTCCATTGGTGAAAGTGCTATGGAGGCACCACAACACCGAGGAGGCAACTTGGGAAAGTGAAGAGACAATGAGGCAACAGTTCCCTCAACTGTTTGCATCAGGTAAATTTCGAGGACGAAATTTAAATTAGAGGGGAAGAGTTGTAACACCCTCCCGATAACCACTCCGTACATCCTACTGTTCCGGTGACCGGTGTCGGTCCGGACAGCTAGAATGTCCGGAAAAATATTTAAACTAAAGTCAGGAACCATAATTAACTCAAATATTAATAAGAAAAATTTAGTAAAAATTTTGGAAATAAAATACAACCAAGTTAAACGAGCCGGTGCCCTAGCGATGGGTAACCAGAGGGAAGTTGCGGTTTTCGTAACGAGGAGCCCTAGACCGGGGGGAAAAATTATAAAATAATTTTTGGGACTCCAGAGAAGGGTAATTGAGGTTCCCATGGCATTAGAATGCCAAGAAAATACCTAGAAAAATTTTTCAATCAGATGCACAATTTTGACCCGTTAAGCCAAACGGAGGGCATTTTGGTCATTTCGCCTTCCGAGGTGATTTTTGGCCGACTTGTCCAGTTGAGTAAATAATTAATATAACATAAAATATGAATAAACATTACTAGAAATTAAATTGAAAATGAGTAGTGGAGGAAAGGAAAGAACATGAGGAAAAAGCCTAATTATGACATCATGGTGATGTCATTAAGAAAATTTGGACCAATCACAATTTAGCCATCCTTTGACTAACTAAATAAAAGACTAAATGAAGACTAAATCCACCAAAATTGCAGCAGCCATCTTCCCCAAACACCCAGCCAAAACCCTCTCCCCATTTCCCTCCATTTATTTGCAACAAAAGCTTCAAATTTCCATGCTTCCTCACCCTAAAACCCATAAGTGCCTTCATCAAAAATTAATCCCACACCTTGCTAAACCTTTTGGCAGCCAACAAGAGGGAAGAAAGTGAAGTTTAGTGCTTTGGAAATTCTGCCCAAACAAGGTTAGTGCATATATGTAGTTAAAGTTCATTAATTCCATGATTTAGGCTTGTAATGAATTAGAAATTGTGAAATAATGAAACAAATTCAATGTGTATCTCCACCAAAGAATTCGGCAGCCCTAATAGAGGAATGGTTTTGGATGTTTTTAATGGACTTAGCATGAATTGGAGGTTATGGTTAAGCTATATACCTATATAGATGTTGAACTAGGGTGTTAGTTGAGGTTTATGGGTAAATTGCATTGGATATTAGGGTTTTGAGGCATGAAAAATTGACTTGACTTACTAAACTGTTAAAGAACAATCTAATGGTCAATAAGTGACCATTTGAGGTATGTTGAATACAATTTGGACTGAAAAATGGTATGGCAAAGTCAAGGTATAAACTGCCCTAGGACAAGAAAGATAGGGACTGAAAATTCAGTCCATTTGCACTGCCATAACTTGGGCTGTGTTAGTCCAATTGAAGTTTGGCCAATTGGACATGAAACTAGGCTTATAATGGCACATTTTTGCTGAAGAAACCATGCCCAAAAGACCAAATCAAGAGGACCAAAACTTGGCCCCAATCCGGAACCCTGAAACTGATTCTGCAGAATTGGCCAAATGAACAGTAACTGTTCATTTGGCCATAACTCACTGTAGATTTGGTCAATTGACCTGAAATGTTTACAGCAACAAGTTAAGACATAGACAAACAACTTTCATGAAGGAACCTACCCCAAATTATGGCCAGAACCCATCCAACCAAGTGACTCTAGTTACTGTTCATGCACTGTAGATATGGTAATTTTCTGCAGAATGCACATTCGGCCAGCTTGGGTCTTTGGACCATATCTAGAGCTACAAAACTCCAAATGAAGTGATTCAAAAAAGGAAATTCAACTAGAAAAAACAAGGAACAACTTTCATGTTTTACATTTCTTCAAATTCCTACAGTAACAGTGCCCAATGGAACAGTGAAGTTGACTCACCAAAACTGAAATTTTCTGCTTGTGTTGAGTTACACTTTGAAATGGTATTAACACTTAATGCCAACAAGTTTTAAACACCAAATGTGGTATGTTGGGAGTGCCAAAGTCAATGTACACATTTTTATTCTAAAAGTCAACATTTTTGTTGACCAATGATGAATAGTGACACCAAAAATTTGAAATTCACAAATTGAAGAATTTAAAAGTTTCAAATGCCCTAGTATACCTAACAAGATTGGTTTGGATAGTTTGGCATGCCAATAGGGTTCGATTAGCGATCGCACATGGCAAAAATGCCATTCTGTGATTTCATGGCTTTTAGCCATTCGACTTTGCATTGAGACTTGGCCTTGTGCTCGAGATTATTCTACACTTGGTAGTCGCTCGTTGCACACCGGGTGATGCATATGCGACCGATGGTGTGACGGCCCGAGGTACTAGATACGCAGTGCCAGTTTACCCGTTATCCAGTCCAGTCGTCTAGTGTAGGTTACTTGGGCAACCAAATGAATGAAAATGAGCAATGTAGAAGAAATAAATGAATGGATATACAAATACATGACAAACAAAACATGTACATGCAATACATATTTATATCTGTTATTTCTTGTTATTTTACTATTGCACCACTAAGCATTATTGCTTAGCGCGTTGCTTTTGCCACGCGTAGGTACTGGAGATCCTGATCGTGAGCCCAGTAGACCACGCATCGGGTGAGTCCATCCTGCAGATTCTGCAGTTGTCCGTGTCACCTCACTACCTGCAGTGCATTGGTAGGGCACTAGGTGTCATTTTGTCATTTTGATATTTTGTAGCAGATTTTTACTTTCTCATATGTATTTGAACTCATGTAATATATTTTGATGTTCATGTAAATAATGAAAGTTATGACTATGAATGCAAAATTTGAGCATGTATTTATCGCTTGTATATGAGAAATGGATGTTTGTGAAATGAAAAGATTATTGAGAATTTGCTATTGAGAAATATTGTTGAGATTTTGGATATTGGAGTTTGAGATGATGGAATAAAAATATTGGAAGTGTTTTTAACAGGTTCTGAAGAACGGTTTTCTCCATTTTTAGCCGGTACTCCGCCGGATTTTCTTTAAAATTTTCGGAACCTTAAATGAATGATACTTTTGATAAATGGTTTAAATAAATTGTATTTCATAAATTATATGCAAAAGCATGATATAAATTAATTGAGGAATATTAGAGTGTGCCGGTACACCGTGTGGCATTACTTACTCGAGTATACTGTACACGGGTAAGGGGTTTCACAAAATTATGGACTTAACTAGGTCAAATTGCTGAACGAAGTTGGATCGATAAATCTGCCAGAACAAAATCTGTAGCATGAACAGTGACGTGAACAGTGATAGTGTTTTGGGCATAAATTGAGCTACACAGCTCCGAATTAGGCGATTCAAAAAGGAAAATAAAGTTAAGACCTAAATGAACAATTTTCATGAAGAACACCTCACCAAATTATGATCGAAACTAGGTAAAAAATTGGGTTCAAAGATTGGGGCACCAAGCTGTCCCAAAACCAAAATATTCTAAAATTTTCAAAGCTAACTTGGGATGCATTAGACATGCATATAATGAGTTCTTGGCAGCAATTGAGATTGGTATTGAGGTATTCTATTTGTGTATTTTCAGTAGAAAAAGAAGTTGGAACGAACAAGGAAAAGTAGGTAACAATAAAGGAGAGCATTGAAGGTTTGTGCACAACTAACATTTTCTTCGTTCGTTTTTAAATTTGCAAATTGCTTGGAATGTGTTAAATTGAATGAGTTTGCTTTGAACAAGTTTACTTTGACTGAAATATGGTTTTTCTCTTGCATTTAAGAAATTTAGGTGTTGCTACCTTTATTTGGATATTATGATGAATTTAAATGTATTTATTGGTTTATAAATGTGATTGTTGAATGGAAAATTTTTGGAAACTGTTTTGAAACCACAGTTAGCATGTGATCCCTTCGGAACTCCCAAAGAGTAATGCGGCTACTTGGGGTTGGTAATTGATATTGATTATGTCTCCCATTAATAACGGTTAGTGGGGTAAGACTATATGAGTACTCATTAGCTAGCTAGCCCTTCCCTCATTAATAACGGTTAGTGAGGTTGAGATTCCTTTGTCGTGGTGTACAACACGGCACTGATCATGAAATTTTGTGTCATGGCCTGAACTGTGTGTTGATGTTGGCAACACTAATGCTTTGGGAATTGTGATTTATGAAGTGTGATTTCTCATTTGAAATGTTATTCCAATAAATGGCTCTTATGAACTTAGAACTATTGTGAAGTTTTCATGCTTAAGAAAGATGTGATTTATTATGCTTTGACAAATTATGTTTTACTTTAAGTTTTAAAGTTATTAGTTATGCACCACTGAGTGATATACTCAGTGATAGCTTCTTTATGCTGTCGCAGGTAAGGGAAAGGAGAAGGCTACCGAGTGAGAGACTTGGAAGCAGCATTTTGGTATTGTTTGTGGGTATATATTGTAGTCATACCCCTGTAATTTCCTTTTGATGTATTTTGTACCTATATGCATGGATGTACGGACGTTGAGCAGTTTGTATTTAAAAACCTTGCATTGCTATCACATTTTGAGTTTGTAATTAGTTTGTATTTTACTTTGAGACTTATGAAAATGTAACTTTTGTAATATTTAGTCTATCATTATTTCCAATGAATGTTTGCATGGAATTTTAACTATTCTCATGCAGTTTTCTGCAAAAGAATTGATAAGATAAAAAGCTATGGTTTGTTTTAAAATCCTTTGTAGCATAACTAATGGGTTATCGGTAGGTGGAGTTCGGTGATTCATTAGGCATGCTACAGGAACATGTCATGCCTTATAAGGGATAAGGTGTGACAATATTTCACAAAACTAAACTCATGCTTGTTATACCAATTTCAATAACCATTGAAATAAATCCCATAATTGATAAACATAGTGCATAAGAAAAAATAAAATCATTTAATTACGTAAAATATTCAAAACAAATTCAATTAAAAACTAGTTGTGCACAAACCTCTTTTGTCAACTCAATTTACTCAAACTTTCGTTTCTCCTTCGAAGATCCCTTTCCAACTGAAACACATAAATTTAAAGTGCTTCAGTATCCATTTCTAATACTTAAACTCTAATAATTTCTTTGTAGACTTATCCTACCTATTATGGTTTATAAATTTTGGGTCTTTTCATATTTTTGTGTATGGTGGCACTATTCGTTGCACTATTCAAGTTAAAATATTGACTTTTCTATACTTAATAGGTTTATTAGTTCTAATTGCACCCATATACCACTTTTGGGTGTCAATTTTGTTGGCATTGGTTGCCAATTCAATTCCTAAGTCTCCTAAGAGAAATTACAATTTTTCAGTTTTGGTCCCCTATTTTCCACTGTTCCATTGATCCCAAAATTTTCTTTTCTCTAATTTTATTGGACAGTTAGGTCAGGAGTCAGCTCTAGGGGTGAATTGACCAAATCGCCCCTCGCCGGTTCAATCCGGTTTGCAAGTTATTCGACATTTCTTCATCCCTGACCTAATTATTTGACCTGCTTAACAACTCTTTTTCATGATTTTCTCTTTTTTACTATGTTCACAATAGTCCTAAGGACCACAGCATCACATATTCTGGTTAGAAATTCGGGTTACGATCGACCTTGCAGTCATTTCCCGGGAAGGTCATCCATCGCTGTGACTCCCGGCTCATTTAACATTTTATGCTTTGTTTTTCTTCTTCATACTTAACTATTTGGCAATTACTAATTATTTGCGTTCAGGACTTAACTAGTTGTCTTAGATGTGATTCTAATTCCTTTAATTATCTGGACCAATACCGGTCACCGGAACAGTAAAATATACTAGGCTATGCAAATAGAGGTGTTACAATTCTTCCCCCCCCCCCCCCCCCTAAAAATAAATTTTGTCTCAAAATTTTATTTGGTATCACTCTCTGAACAGCTGTGGGTGCTGTCTCGTCATGTCCTCTTTACGCTCCCAAGTAGCTTCTTGGCCTGAATGATGGTTCCACAACACTTTAACCAATACTATTTACTGATCGATTACTCACCTCGTGTGCTAAGTTTCTTATGATCTTCTATCATAAGTTAGATTCAAATTCATTTCTATTTTAGAGGTAAGCAAATCTGTGTGCTAGTGGATCCACTTTTTCTAAGGCCTCGTATGATCCTATGGGTGAGAACTTAGTTTTACTCTTTTCTTATCAATTCTCTTGATCATTTGATACAACCTTCAGTTTAGTTTGGAATATTTTAGTCTTTTCTTGCTGTTGTTTTAGCAATTATTTTTCTTTGTAGTCTTTTTTCTTTTTTTTTTAAATGACCTTGTTGGTCACATATGAACTGCTTATCTCTTTATTGGCCATAGGTCCATAACCATTATCTTATCATCTCTATTTATGACTAAGGTCTATGAGCCATTTTGCACTATCTTGTTTGCTTTTGTTTAACTTATTTCTTTCTTGATAAAATAGTTTGGAATATCTTTTACGTGTCTTAAGTAGGTTGTTTGCCCTGGTGGCAATTCCTCATCTGGTGTTTTTCTCATTTCTTACTGTTATATTTGTTTCTTTTTTTCATTCCACAACTTAACTTTAATTATTTTATTCCTCAATCTTATCTTCTTCCTTAACTTGACTGTCGAGTCATGATTTAGCACCTCTTATCATCCCTAATAAATCCGCTATACTTCAATATTAGTTTGATTTGGTCCTCTGACCATTCTAGTCAACACTTTAACTAATATTCATAACATTTCTTTATTACATTTGCACCAACTATTCTAATTTTTACTTTTATATTTTCTTTTATCTACCGATATCCTATAGCTTATTTTCCACTGGTTTGCCATCATTACCCTTTTTTTTTGAACCATAAATAATTCTTTAACTTTAAAAAGGGAGTCTACCGGACTCTCCTTTTTCCCATGCTATTCAAAAGTTTCACATTAATCCTAATCTAATCTTTACGATTCACACAATAAAATTATGTTCTTCCTAAAGAATACCTGACCAACTAGTTCCTATCGAATTACTGTTATCAGTAGAACATCATTTCTTAACTATTTTATAAGTTATAATTATCATCCATAGCATCCTGTCTCTTCTAGGGGAACAAAATCATATTTTGTGTCTTACTGCCACCAAATAGAATACTGTTCCTTACTATACTTTTGAGCAAAAGATCCAGTGCAATACCAGAAAAACTATAAAGCCCATATCGAAAACTGGATGACTTAGCCCTATAGGTGTTATTTTTAAATTTTGACCATACTAAAATCTCTAGTCCCATAACAATTCCTGATATACTGTAATTCCTAATAGGGTAACAGAGTCATTAACTCTCACTACCTTGTAGCCATGATCTTTTAATATTCTAATTATAGAGTTTTAAATCCCAAATTAGGATTTTCAAACTCAGTTCTAGTAATAAAACTCTATTCTGGTATATTTGTACTAGAGTGAAAGCTATTTGTAACTATTCTTATCCTTATGTACTATTGGGTAGTACGTAGCTCTACACAATAAATCCCAAGTCAGTACTATAATCTTCAGCTTACAGCACAAACATTAAGAATATTGCATAGTTACTACGATACATCCCAATAGATCAAACTTCCCTATATCTTATTTCTTTCAAATCCACTAATATCTTAAACTTATTTTGATTATGGTACCCATTGACATTTATCAGCAGTAATACCCTTACCCGTATCTAAGGTAGCTATATTACTATAACTTACTTTTAAGTCCTCTTGCCTTACCTAATTAGGCTTATTAATTAACTTTATAATTTATCGTAGTCTAGGAGATGTCTCTCACTAGAAACTTTTCCAAAATTAATTCAAATCACGCTTATTATCGTAATTCTTATCCTAAAAGACTAATCACTAACACATCAAAATTTATCTCCATGCAAGGGAATAGCAGTAGAACATATAATTTTAGCATTAGTATATAAATAAGTAGAGCTAGAATCAAATAGTACATAATTTTTCCTTTCAAAAGTTAAAAATGTATCGGCAACTACAACTGAAGTCTCTGCTTCTTCCCTTCGATGCATGGCGTTCCATCTTTCTAGTGTATTCCTCTGCTCGGGTTGGTCCATTGTGCTAGGATTACTCGAAGTACTGTCTCTACTTCTGCCTCTGCCCCTACTGACTATTAATGAGCCTTTAAAATCAGAACCTTGGACTGATTCCTCTGGTGTAGTATGTGGCATAAATCGACGTGCGCTAGTACAATCTTGGGCGTAATGCCTGATTCCACCATAATTAAAGCAGGCTCCAGTAACCTTATAACAAATACCCCTGTGTAACTTGCCACATACCTCACAGACACGGATAGGGTAGGAACTTCGAATTCTTTGCCGACAGGTTCTCGATTGCTTCCATCCTAAAGATTCGCCTCTATCATATCTATAAATTCGGGGTTCCTAAAATACTTTTCTTTTCCCCAATTGCCTATTCAAGTTATGACCCATAGATTTCTCACTCTTTTCTATTTCATACTGCCCTTGTGGGGGTTGAGTCTGTACTTGGGCTTGAGCTTGAGTTTGAGCTTGGGCTGACAAACTATTAGCCATTTGTTGGAAGAAGGTGGCCATTTGCTATGCCACTTGTGATATGATTTATACCGGTGGAATTGGTACAGTCGAGCCTTCGACATTCCGAGGAGCTAAGGCCTCCTCTTGCACCTCAACCGTATCTGATTGTTCTACTGGTTTATTCCCCTCTTCCATTTCTATTCATAAAATTTTCTTTTCTCGAGACAACCTACACAAGGAGATTTCTCTCCATTAATTCATATTTATGATGCAATTGTACTATATGTATCAAATATTTGAGCATTTGTGTGTACTGACAAAATATTTCAAATTCACAGTTCAAAATTTACTTTAAAACCATTGCTCTGATACCACTAAACATGTCACACCCTACTTCTCAGTAAGATGTAACATGATTGCATAGTACATCTAATGAATTACCATACTTCGCCTACCGGTAATCCATTAAATATACTACAGGGAAGTTTAAAACAATTTTCTTACTTTTCGAAGGTGGCGACCACTTTTGGTAGGAATTAAAAACTTTTACTTGAAGTTTAAAGAATAGTTAAAATTTTTATATATTTTTATTTTTATGCAAATTTTGAAAAATTTTCGGTAGAGTGCTATCTATATTTGGGAAAAAAAGTTCTTCAAACACCTGTAAAAACACTTCCAATAATTCATTTCATCAAAATCAACCACTTCCACAACACAAATCAACATCATTTCTCCCAACTCCATAATTCAAAACAATTCTCAATTCAATTGTCTTCAAAAATAATATTAAATAATGTAACACCCTCCCGGTAACAACTCTGTACATTCTACTGTTCCGGTGACTGGTGTCGGTCCGGACAGTTAGAACGTCCGGAAAAATATTTAAACTTAAGTGAGGGACCAAAATCAACTCAAATATTAATAAGAAAAATTTAGTAAAAATTTTAGGAATAAAATACAACCAAGTTAAACGAGTCGGTGCCCTAGCGATGGGTAACCAGAGGGAAGTTACGGTTCTCGCAACGAGGAGCCCTAGACCCGGAGGAAAAATTATAAAATAATTTTTGGGATTCCAGAGAAGGGTTATTGAGGTTCCTATGGCATTAGAATGCCAAGAAACTACCTAGAAAAATTTTTCAATTGGTACAGACAATTTTGACCCGTTAAGCCAAACGGAGGGCATTTTGGTCATTTCGCCTTCAGAGGTGATTTTTGGCCGACTTGTCCAGTTAAGTAAATAATTAATATGACATAAAATATGAAGAAACATTACTAAAAATTTAATTGAAATTGAGTAGTGATGAAAAGAAAAGAAAAATCAAAATAAAGCAATTTGTGACATCATAATGATGTCATTTATAAATTACCAACCAATCACAAGCTAATAAGCTTTCTTAAATACTTAAAAGAGACAAAATAAAGACCAAAACAATTAAAAGTCCAGCAGCCATCACCCTCATCCTCATGCAGCCGAAACCTTGCCCTAGACCTAATCCTCCATTAACACTTCCATAAGCTTTCCATTCCACTAAGTCTCACCCTAAATCCTCATACTCCATTCACTAAAATTTATCCTAGCACCTTGCATAATCTTTTGGCAGCCAAGAAGAAGAAAGAAAGTGAAGTTTGGGGCTTGGAAAAATCTGCCTACAAGAGGTTAGTGCATCTATATCCCTAAAACTCATTAAGTTCATGATTAGAGACTTGAATTTACTAAGAAATTGTGATTTAATTGAACAAAAACTCATGTGTATGGTACATGAATTTCGGCAGCCATATTGAAGGAACAATAATGGAGTGTTTTGATGGACTTAAAGTGGACTAGAGATCATGTTTGAAGTACATAATTATGTGGTTAATGACTTAACTAGTTAACTAGGGTAACTAGTGTGAAATGAAGATGGGAATTAGGGTTTTCAGAAGTGAATATTTGACTTGGCTTAGGAAATTGTTAAAGAACCTTTTAATGGTCAATTAGTGACCATTTTAGGTAAGTTGACCACAATTTGGACTGAAATATAGCATGGCAAAGTGAGTGTGTAGGCTGCCTAAGGACAGCAGCAGGGTGACTGAAATTTCAGTCCACTTGGACTGCCATATCTTGGACTGTGTTGGTCCAATTGGACATGAAACTAGGCTTATAATGGCACATTTTTTCTGAATAAACCATGCCCAAAAGACCAAAGCAAGAGGACCAAAAGTTGGCCCCAATCCGGATCCCCTGCAACAGCACCTGCAGAAATGACCAAATGAACAGTAACTGTTCATTTGGCCATAACTCACTGTAGATTTGGTCAATTGACCTGAAATTTTTACAGCAACAAGTTAAGACATAGAAAAACAACTTTTATGAAGAAACCTACCCCAAATTATGCCCAGAACCTATTCAAATATGCAGTCACAGTCACTGTTTATGTTACTGTAGATATGGTAATTTCTGCAGAATGGAAATCCGGCCAGCTGTGGTTTTTGGACCATATCTGGAGCTAAAAAACTCCAAATGGAGTGATTCAAAAAAGGAAATTCAACTAGACAAAATAAGGAACAACTTTTATGTTTACCAATTCCTCAAATTTTCACTGTAACAGTTCCTAATGGAACAGTAAAGTTATGGTACAAAATCTGAAAAATCTGCTCATTTGGTTTAATGCTTAGAAATGGTATTAACGCTTAATGCCAACAAGTTTTAAATAAAAAATGTGGTATGTTGGGAGTGCCAAAGTCAATGTACATATTTTCTATCCAAAAGTCAACATTTTTTGTTGACCAATGAGGTGAATAGTAACACCAAAACTTGAAATTCACAAATTGAAGAATTTAAAAGTTTCAAATGCCCTAGTATACCTAACAAGATTGGTTTGGATAGTTTGGCATGCCAATAGGGTTCAGTTAGCAGTACTGCACATGGCAATATGCCATTCTATGATTTTATGGCTTTTAGCCATTCTGACCTTGCATTGAGACTTGGCCTTGTGCCTGATATTATTCTGACATTGTTAGTCGTACATTTGCACACCGGGGGATGCATATGTAACCGATGGTGTGACGGCCCGAGGTTCTCGATACCCAGTGCCAGTTTACCCGTTTATCCAGTCCAGTCATCTAGTGTAGGTTACTTGGGCAACCAAATAAATAAAAGTGGACAAAGTTAATGATATACAAATTCAAAACAATTAAAACATATACATTCACTACATATTTATTTTCTGCTATTTTCTTTATTTTATTATTGCACCACTAAGCATTATTGCTTAGCGCGTTGCTTTTGCCACGCGTAGGTTCTGGAGATACAGATCATGAGCCCGATGAGCCCAGATGGGTGAGTCCATCCTGCAGTTTTGCACAGTGTCCGTGTCACCTCAACTTCTGCAGTGCATTGGTAGGACACTAGGTGTCATTTTGGTATTTTGTAACTAAATTTTCATTTTCTCATATGTATTTGAACTTATGAAATGTATTTTGATGACCATGTAAATAATGAGAATTATGTTTGTAAATGGAAAAGAGAATGTTTATTTGTGATCTATACTTGATTATCACATGTGATGGATGATTGAGAACTGAAATTGAAAATTGTTGAGATTTTGATATTGGAGTTTGAGAATGATTGAATATGATTATTAGAAGTGTTTTTCACAGGTTCCGAAGAACTGTTTTCTCCATTTTTAGCCGGTACTCCGCCGGATTTTCTTTAAAAATTTTCAGAACCTCAAATAAATAATACTTTTGATAAATGGCTAAAATAAATTATATTTCATAAATTATATTCACAAGCATGATATAAATTAATTAAGGTATATTAGAGTGTGCCGGTACACCGTGTGGCATTACTTACTCGGGTATACTGTACACGGGTAAGGGGTGTCACAAATAACTTCATTCATATTTCACTAAAGAAAAATTAATTTACATTCATTACAAAACTCAAAAATAAGTTTGAACATTACAATAATTTGTATTTCCATTACACACCCAAAATAATATTATATAAGTTTTATACATTTGCTCAAATAATTTACACACATATATTTACATGCATAATCAAAATCTAATATATAAGGGTATACCTATAATATACCCGAGGCTAGTTACAAGTGTTAGTAGCATGCCCTAGAGCATAGCATTTAGTATATATCTTGTATACATTTATTAATAAAAAGCAATTTCACTTTTCCGTTTACATAATGTATTTATGTGTAATAGAAAAGGTCCATTGATATTTTGTTAGAAATTCTATTCTTAAGTTGTTAAGAATATGAGTGACAGTATTTCTAGCACAAAGTATCATAAATAGGTTCACAATCTAGGATACTTCACAATAAGGACATGACTTATCCAGAAAGATTGTAATCATGTTTATTCCCAAGTTATTTATATGAGATGTAAATAAGATGGAATGGTGAGTCTCATGCCATATAATAAACATGATAGGCACTTATATATGATAATTAGGTCAAACCAGTGACATTTATGACAAGCACATGGAGTTTACTCTTGTCAATGTATTGTCATAAATCATATCAATGCATATAATCTTTAGACCTGAGATAGCATAGTTATCTTGTATATAGGTAGTTTGAGTTTGATACTGCTTTCATACTTGTATTGTGTATGGGTATATGGGCATATGTTGGCTCCTACTAGTTATATATGGAGGTAGGTGTTGATTGTAACACCCCTATGTTCGGTAGTGCGTTCTACTGTTCCAGTGACCAGTGTTGTCCGGACAGCTAGGATGCCTAGAACTACACCTCGATATGAGTGAGGAGACATAAAATAATGAAATACAAGAAAAGAAAATACAAGAAAAACAAAAGAAAAATAATAGCAAAGAAATGTAACCAAGTTAAGCGAGCCGAGAACCCTAGCGATGGGTGACCGCATTAGGAAGTCACGGCGTGGACCGTTGACTAGCCCTGGACCGCGGGGAACCTCAAAAAATATTTTTAGGACTCAAATAAATATTTATTGAAGCATAGATATCATTAGAAATATCAAAGAAAAATTAAATAATTAGTACAAAGAAAAGTGAGAAATCGAAAAACGGACAAAACCCAATGTTACCGAAAAATTGGGAATGCAACCCGAACAGGGGCATTGTGGTCATTTGACACCCTGAGTTGTCTTTTGACCTAAATGTCCATTAAAAATACATGATATTATATTTGTAAAATGTCATGAAAAATTAAATTGGTGGTACAAAGTTTAAATAGCAAAAATGGGAAGCTTAATGTGAGAATTTGGAAAATTAAGAATAAAAAAATCATTAATTCTCACTTAGTGCTCCACTCACCTTACCTAAGTGGACCACTACACATTTTTGGGCAGAAAAAAATCACCTTCTTCAACCTCCCAAACCAGAACCAGCTGAATCATTTTCTTCTCTCAACTTCCTCCATGGCCGTCCATGGCAAAGCTCCATGCATGCATGAAGTAAGCCAATTTGGGCAGCATTTAGGGAGTGAGAAAGGTAAGTTTTGATGCGTTTTTAAGAAGCTTCAAAAGTGGTAAGTTTGAGTTTTTAATTGTTGCTTTGTTAAAGTTTGTAAGGATGTTATGGGTGTTTGATTTATGAAGAAATTTTTGAGGTTTGATGTTGAATGGGAATGTGTACTTTTGGCAGCCATGGAAACACCTTGAAGATAGTTTACTCTTGCTTGTAAATGGTGGATTAAAAGGTTGATTAAATATTTATGTGTATGGGAAATCATTTGGGTGATTATACTTAGTATATGTAAATGTAAAATGAAATTTAAAGCTTGGAAAGTAATGGAATGTAAGTGTACCATTGTGGCAGTTTGTTAGCTCTTGAAGAATGCCGTAATTCATGCTTGGTTTATGGAATAATGATGTTAATTTTTGATAGGGGTTATGGCAGTTTGAGTGCATGTATGATGGTGTGAAGTTGGGCATGTAAATGAGCATGAATTGGTGATTGAATTGTTGTAAATTGAGTTGGATAAATTCTGCACTTGTTGGTGCACATTGAATGTAATTGTAAGCTGCCAAAATGACCTATAATATGTTATAAATTATGTTTAGGTTGTGGTACAACCAGAATTGGTTTGAATGTTAAGTTTGGTGAGTGTTAAAAGTGGTGCTTGATGTGTATGCAAGAATTTCAATAAGGCAGTTTGTGTTTTAGGCCTAGAACTTTAAGTGTGTGGCTCCAATTGGTATGAGACCAATTGGAGGTGAAACTAGGCACAAAATGTGCCAACTTTCATGAAGGAAGCTTGCCAAAATTCTGCTTGCAAGGTAGCTTGAAAAATGACCAAATCCGGATTAAGTGCAAATAAGGCCTGAAAATTGACCATTTGGGCAGCAGTTAGTATTTAGGCCATAACTCACTCAAAATAGGTCCAATTGTCCTGAAATTTTGACCATGAATAGTTAAGACCCATATCTACAAGTCTTATGAAGACACCAAAGCCCAGAAATGACCATAAGCAAGTCAAACAGCTTGCACAAGTTCGGGTCTAAAAACTGGCCGAACCTAAAATGACCTAAAGTGACCTAAAATGACCAATTTTGGTGCAATTTGACCAGCAATAGTAAAATGACCATAACTTGGTCTACATAACTCAGAATGACCTGAAATTTTGCCCCGCGTGCAATAAGACATAGATCTACAAGTTTGTGGTTTTGACCAAAACCTGAAAACCGAGGGAACTAGGTCGTCCGGCTAGGTCAAACTAGTATCCCGGAATCTAGCAAATTGCAAGAAAATGCAAGATACATGAAAATGAGTTTGGTAACATGTACCAACCCTAAAAGGCTATCGAATATGACATGTTAGTAACATTAAAACCTAATTTACCTAGAATACATCGAGGGTCGACATATTAGGCTGACTAAGCAAGTAATAGAATCCAGTGAATTAATTATCAAGCATTATCATTAGAGACAGTTTAAATGAGTACTGAAACACTTCAAATTGTGTTTCTCAGTTAGCAAAGACTCAGGGAAAGGGAAGGAGACACTGAGTCAAGGCCAGGAGACAGTTATCAGAGGTTTGTGCACAACTAGTTTTCAACTGATTTTGCTCTGAATAATATTTCATATGATTAATTGTATGTTATTGTTTTAAATTGTGTTTGTGCACAACATTTATTTCTTTTGAATTTTTCAATTGAAATAAATTATGACTATTTGTATATTATTATTTTCAATTATGGAAATGTGTTTGAATGGATACTTATTGCTTGAAAAGCATTGTAAATGGTTTAGAACTGTGGAAAAATTGATTTAGTGTAATTTGTGAAAGTTGAAGTTAATTATGAATTGTGTTGCCATCTTGTGAATGAAATTATGACTTTGGAAATTTTGAGATAAAATATGTTTAGTATTATCAGAGCAAAGTAGGGACGGCGATACGTAACGCCTACGATTCTTGGGAACTCTCACGAGTGAACTCAGGAGCTTGCAGGGATGGCGTCATGCGCTGCAAGTGCTCTGATAGGTACCATCCAAGGGCTTGCAGGGACGGCGATACGTAACGCCTGCAGGTGCTTTGGTAAGTACCCTTAAATGCTAGCATTGATCGGAAAATTGTGTTATGGCCTAAGTTGTGTATGAATTAGCAACACTGTGTTCTTAAATTATTTGACTAAATTGTGTTATTATGAGCTTTAATAATTTGTGAAATGGAGTTTAAATTCTTATTGACATTCACTGTCTTCTGAATTTAACTATGTTTTGACTACTGAGATTTATTGTGATATTGTGTTAAATTCCTTATGACATTCATTGTCTTGAATTTAACTATGGTTTTAAGTATCCACTATTTAAATGATTTATGATTCGTGATTTAAAGTTGTATTTGGTTAATGTTGTGCACCACTGAGACATTGTCTCAGCGATAGCTTTCCATTCTTTGTCGCAGTAGACAGATTAATGAGGCAGCAGACTAGGCTGCTAGGGCAACACTGAGAGATCATCGGGTATATTGAGTATACCACATTTTGCATTTTGTACTATAATGTATATTCACTGTATGTATATATTGTTCTTGGTTTTGAGCAGTTGTAAATTAAAATTGTACATTGAAGTTGTAAAGTAAATTATGAGTTATTTTGACTTGTAAAAAAATTGTATTATATTTCTTGTATCTTAGTCTTTGAAAAATCACTGTGGATTTGAGTTGAGAAATATGTTGTGTTGAGAAATATGTTGGAGTTGAGATTTGAAAATATATTGAAGTGCTTTTTACAGGTTTTCTGAAGAACTGTTTTATCCAAATTACAGAGGGCACTCTGCCAAAATTTTTACAGGAATTACTAATAGTCTAAATGTGTTAGCTAATTCACTTCAGTTCAAAAAGGTTTTTAACACCTGTAAATAGTGCTCACCATTGTAAAAGAAGTAAGAAAAGTTTTGAAAATCCCTTGTAGTGTATTTAATGGGTTATCACTAGGCGAAGTCGGTAATTCATTAGGTATACTACGGGATCATGTTATGCCTTACGGAGGGGTAGGGTATGACATTGATCAAGATGGAATATGTTCCTCTAAGTAAATAGGGATAAAATCCTATGTTCATTTAATTGTTCTTGATGTTTCAAGTTCCTGGCCAGGACAGATAGATTTAATCAGAAAAGAGTTTCTGATGAGAAAAATATTTTTAATCAAGAATTGGAATTAAAAGAGAACATAATATTTATAGCAAATGGGGTTTGACATAAACCATGACTCTAGCTCGAATTGGGATTTTGTAACAGAGAGATTCTAATACATGGTAACATATGATTATAGGTTCATTTAAGGTAAACCTTATTACTAATTGGGTGGCTATGGCATGCTATGCTAGGTGTTAACCATGGTTTATGAGGTGCATAAAATCATTTATGATAAGAAAGAGTTTTGATGATATTAAGAGTTGATATCATGTCTCATTGCCAATTAGTGATGAGCCTAGTAAGTCACACACATACACAAGTAATCACCAAATTAAATATGATTTTATTAATTAATTAAAGAGTTTAATTGATTAATTAAATAGGTTTGGTTTGCTATTAGATTGCAAAGTCCCTAGAATGACGTGAAACCAAATCTAGATTATTAAATGTATATGGGTAAGTTAAATTTATATTTAAAGTGTTTAAATATGAATTTAATTAATGAGAAATTAATTAATAAAGATTAATTAATTAATTTATATTTGATATAAATTGATTAGAAGAAGAGAAATAATTATTTTGGGTTGAGAACTCAAAATTAAGACACAGGGGCATTTTGGTCATTTCACAAGGTGACATGTGGCACCATGAGATGGTGACACATGGCATTACACGTAAGCTTGCCAAATGTTTTTTAATCATGTAAGATGATTAAAATTAAGATCAAATATAGGTTTGACACTTGGCACAATGTGATTGGGTCAATTAAACCTAGAACCAATTAGAGGGTGACATGTGGCAAGGGTTTAAGTGGTGACCTAGCTATATAAGTGTTATTATGAAAAGAAAACAATACAATCAGCAGCTGATATCTTTGGTGCCGCCACCCAAGAAGCTCTCCCTTCTCTTCATCTTCTTCTCTCATGTATTCCAAGAGACAAGCAAACAATCTCTTGAATTAAAAATATTAGAAATTATTTCTAGTGTCCTGTTTATATCTTTAATCTCTTAAAAGGCAAAACTTGATTTTCTAATTAATAAAAAAAGCTTTAGAAGCTGTTCAAGGGCTGCCATAGGTGAACTTGGTGTGGACAAGCTAGAGGGATAACATTTGGTGTCCTGAAGATGCATCCCAAAGGCACAAATACACCACAGTGCATCAAGAGGTTAGTGTATTTGTTCTTGATTTAATCTAGGATTCTAAAATTAATCTGATTAATTGTAAAATCTTAAATGGCAAATACAGATCCAAAAACATATTAAAAGAGTTTTAATATGTTTTTTATCATTGAAATCAAATAGATAAAAATAAATCTTGCATAATGCATGTGACTCTAGGTAAAAATTTTTGAATTCAATGGTATAAACTTGTGTTTTTCATGCTTCTGCTCCTTCAATTGGTATCAGAGCCACTATATTTGCCATTTAGATTGTTTAATATATGATTTAATTGTATGATTTGATCAAGAGATGATTATTCATTACTTGTTGCAAAAGCAAAGGTGGCGGCATGAGGATGAACATCATGGTGCGCATGGTTATGGCACCATTGTGATGTGCAAGGTTTGATAGATTTTAAATGTGCAATTGTTGTATAATCTAAGGTCTATTTTATGTCTAATTAAATTGTTTAATTAGAGTTTTAATCACACAATTAAATTTTGATTTAAATCTAAATTTTTAAATTTATTTGAATGTGATTCAAATATGAATTTTTAAATTTGTTTGAATGTGATTCAAATCTGAATTTTTAAATTTATTTGAATCATATTCAAATCTGGATTTTTAAGTTAAATATGAGATATTCAATTTAATTTAAGTTTTTAAATTTGTTTGAATGTGATTCAAATTTGAATTTTTAAATTTATTTGAATGTAATTCAAATATAAATTTTTATATTTGTTTGAATGTGATTCAAATATGAAATTTTAAATTTGTTTGAATCATATTCAAATATGGATTTTTAAGTTGAAAATGAGATATTCAATTTAATCTTAGTATGTATATTTTATTTAATTGTTAAATTGTGATATGCATGATGGATGATCATGAACAATAAAAGACCAATGTGATTGGATTTATTTCTTTTATGTTTCTTTGGGTTGTAAATTAATTAATTTATTTTAATTTTTTTGGGTATGTATTATAAGGGTTGTAATATTTTTGGGTTGTAATTTCATTTATTTAGTTCTTGTAAATTGACCTTGGTATGCCAAGGATTACTATGTAATTGGATTGCAAGAAGATCAAGGAGGTTAAGAGCATTGGTGGGACCAGTGGGAGGAATTCAAGATCAAGTGTTGATTATGTACTCCTTCAGCAACTCTTGTAATATGAATGAATGAAATGCACCTAGGAATGCCCTGATTCAATTATTGGTGGCTCAGAATTGAATCCCATAGAAAGTCCATGATCATCCCATATTTATTGTTTATCCATAAATGCATGAGATGTATGAGAATGTATGCAAGTATATGATATATGCATGCTAATTGGATAATATGCAAAGTGAGACCATAATAGTAATTAGGACGACCACAAAATCTTCCAAACGAATGATTAAGTTGAAAATGGTATAATTAAAGTAATTATAACATGGGCCCTCTATTGGAGCAATTATTTTAAGAAATTTTAAATACTTGCATATGATACAATTAATTTAAGAGATTTTCTTAAGAATAATTGTTAAGCACGAGATGTTGTAAATATGTAAATGGTTTGGTGGCCAATATTGGATGTACCTAAGGACATTAAAATGATTTGCATAATTACTGGCTCAATGGGATGAACTTAACTAATGCAAGATAAGTCAATATTGGATGTACCTGAGATTTTGAGCATTAGGGGCTAGGTAAAGGATTGAACCTCACATGAGATGTGATGGGCAAGGAGTTGCTCACTTATAGTTTATTGTAATTCCAATAATGGATGTACTTGAGGATGATCAATAAGACTATAAGAATTCAATCACCCACTAGAAATCCATCCAACTAAGATTTCAGTTTTCTACTTTGGAAGTGTAAGATTTGCTAAGTTAGTGGGAGGACCAATTTGATTAAAAAACCATAATCATTTTAGTTAATTACATGATACATTTATTAATTAATCTGGTTATTTTCTGCAGTTAATTTTCTGATAATAATGAGCACACCACAACTATTACTATCCAATATCCTTGCAAGCATACGTGATCGCAATAGGTTGATAGGACCTAAACTATTTGATTGGCTAATGAATTTGAAACTTGTCCTAAACCCTAAACTTATAGGATATGTTCTAGACTCAAATGTTCCTGGTCCCTTACCTTCAGAGGCCACACAAGAGGAACATGAAACTTTGGACAAGTGGAAGGAGTATGATATGAGAGCCAAGTGTTACATACTTGCTTCCATGAGTAATGAGTTACAGAAGTAATATGATAATATGCAGAGTGCGAGTGAGATCCTCCTTCACCTACAAGAGTTGTACGGTGAGCACAGCAGGAAAGCTAGGTATGAGATATCTAGACAGCTGTTTTGCATGAGGATGTCTGAGGGACAAAATATTGGGGATCATGTCCACAAGATGATTCGGCTGATTGAGCAGCTGGAACATCTTGACTCTAACATGGATTTCTAACTACAAATGGATTTGATCCTTCAGTCCTTTCCTGAGTCTTTTAGGAATTTTGTAACAAATTTGCATATGACTAAACAGGAATGCACCTTGGCTGGTTTACTCAACATGTTGGTTATTGTCCAAAAGAATATGTCGGGCAATAAAGGAAAATAGGTAGCTTTAATTGCATCTTCTTCTGCTGGAAAGTCCAATAAGAAGAAAGGCAATAAGAAAAAAAAACCTCAGATTCTTGGTCCTTCCAAGAAAAGAGCTAAACAGAAAGGGAAGATTAAAGCTGATAAAGGCAAAGGAAAGTGTTTCCACTGCCAGAAGGATGGGCACCTGAAAAAGGAACTGCCCATAGTATAGCAATCTAAAAAAAAACAATGCCATGGTGAAAATCAACTCAAGTTTAAAATATATTTGGCACTTAAGGTTAGGTCATGTTGTAGAAGATAGTATTGCAAAGCTAGGGAAAATGAGGATTTTATCCTCATTTCGTTTTGGACCTACTCCAACTTGTGAATCTTGCCTTCAAGGCAAAATAACTAGATCACCCTTGTTGGACAAGGACTAAGAGCTGAAAAATATTTTGGAACTAGTACATAGTGATGTATGTGGTCCATTTAAGGAAATGGTTAGAGGCGGTTTTCATTACTTTATTACCTTTACTGATGATAAATCAAGGTATAGGTATTTGTATTTGATGAAATAAAAACATGAATCCCTTGAAAAGTTCCAAGAATTTAAATCAGAAGTAGAAAATCAAACAGGAAAAAGTATTAAAGCTCTTCAATCAAATCATGGAGGTGAATACTTGAGTACTGAATTTGATGAATACTTAAGAGAGCATGGCATTGTTTCCTAGCTGACTCGTCCAGGAACACCACAGCTGAATGGTGTATCTGAAAGGAGAAATCGTACCCTATTAGATATGGTACATAGTATGATGAGTTATACTGATATGCCAATCTCCTTTTGGGGATTTGTATTAAAATCAGCTTTGTATATTTTGAATAGGATTCCATCAAAATTAGTTTCTTCCACACCTTATGAGATATGGCATGGAAGAAAACCAAGTCTTAAGCATGTTAAGATTTGGGATTGTCCAGCTTATATCAAAAAGCTGAACACTGATAAATTGGAAATCATATCAGAAAAGGGTCGATTTATTGGATATCCAAAAGATAGTTTTGGATACTATTTTTATTTGCTTACATCAAAAAAGGTTGTGATAAGTAGAGATGCCACATTTCTTGAACAACAGTTTATTCAATAAGAAGGCAAAGGAAGGCAAATAGAGTTAGAATTGGAGAATTCTGACTAACCAACAGATCAGATGGATATAGATCCATCTAGTCAACCTACATCTATTGATGAAACATCTACAGTTGTTCCTCGTAGAACAACCAGGATATCTCACCCACTAGTGAGATATGGTTTCCTTTATGAAAAAGAACAAGAGTTGTCTACTCATGAAGAAGTAGATTATGGAGATGATCAACTTACCTATGAAGAAACTATATTAGATATCGACTCTTCAAAATGGATTGATGCTATCAAATCCGAGATTGATTCCATGTATAAGAATCAAGTTTGGGATCTTATTGACCCATTTGAAGGTATTATACCTATAGGCAACAAATGGGTTTTCAAGAAGAAAATTGGTTCTGATGGAAAGGTAGAGACCTATAAAGCAACGTTAGTAGTGAAAGGGTTTCACCAAAGGCAAGGAATCGACCATGAGGAGACTTTCTCTCCTGTTGCCATGCTTAAATCAATTAGGATTCTATTAGTAATAACTACATACTGTGATTATGAGATTTGGCAGATGAATGTCAAAACAGCTTTTCTCAATGGATACATTGAAGAAAACATTTTCATGGAACAACCTAGGAGTTTTGAATCCCAAGATGATTCCAAAGTACGCAAGCTAAAGCGATCCATTTATGGGTGAAAACAAACTTCGAGGAGTTGGAACATCCGTCTTGATAAAGCCATTAAGTCATTTGGTTTTATCAAAAATGAGGATGAACCATGTGTATATAAGAAGGTTAGTGATAGTGCCATCACTTTCCTTGTCTTATATGTGGATGATATTTTGTTGACGGGTAATGACACAGGTATGTTGACAACTGTAAAGGTATGGTTGTCAAATACATTCTCCATGAAAGACTTAAGGGATGCAACCTATATTCTTGGGATTCGCATTTATAGAGATAGAGTGAAAAGAATAATTGGTTTATCCCAATTTATACTTGGAAAAGGTGTTAAAGAGATTTAACATGCTTGATTCCAAGAGAGGATTATTACCAGTAAGACATGGTATCCACCTTTCTAAAGAGATGTCTCCAAAGACACCTGAAGAAAGAGATAAAATGGCCTGGATTCCTTATGCTTCTACTATTAGAAGTTTGATGCATGCAATGTTGTGTAGTAGGCTGGATATTGCATATGCTGTTAGTTTTACTAGCAGGTATAAATCCAATCCAGGTTTAGAACTCTAGATAGCTGTCAAGAATATCCTTAAGTACTTGAGAAGAATTAAGGATTTATTCTTGATTTATGGAGGTGGAGACTTGCAATTGGATGGTTATACTGATTTTGATTTCCAATCAGATATCGATGATAGAAAGTCTACCTTTGGGTATGTGTTTATTTGTAATGGAGGTGCAGTCAATTGGAAGAGTTCCAAACAGAGCACGACTGCAGATTCCACTACAGAGGCCGAGTATATTACTGCATCAGATATTGTAAAAGAAGCTGTTTTTATATAAAAGGAACCCCGGTCTCACTAGAAATCCAAACACATAGAAAAGGGGCTACCACATTATCAGAGATATAGTTGGGCAAGGCGATGTAGCCATACAAAAAATAGCATCAGCTGAAAATCTAACTGATCCATTTACTAAGCCTTTGTCACAAGCACAGTTAGACCGACATCTTGAGAAGATGGGTCTAAGGTGTTGTAATGAATGGCTCTAGTGCTAGTGGGAGATTGTTAGTAGTATGCCCTAGAGCATATCATTTAGTATGTATCTTGTATACATTTTATTAATAAAAGGCAATTTCACTTTTCCATTTACAAAATGTATTTATGTGTAATAGAAAAGGTCCATTGATATTTTGTTAGAAATTCTATTTTTAAGTTGTTAAGAATATGAGTGACAGTATTTATAGCACAAAGTATCATAAATAGGTTCACAATCTAGGATACTTCAAAATAAGGACATGACTTATCCAGAAAGATTGTAATCATGTTTGTTCTCATGTTATTTATATGAGATGTAAATAAGATGGAATGGTGAGTCTCATGCCATATAACAAACATGATAGACACTTATACATGATAAATAGGTCGAACTAGTGAAATTTATGACAAGCACATGGAGTTTACTCTTGTCAATGTATTGTCATAAATCATATCAATGCATATAATCTTTAGACCTGAGATAGCACAGTTATCTTGTATATAGGTAGTTTGAGTTTGATACTGCATTCATACTTGTACTGTGTATGGGTATATGGGCATGTGTTGGCTCCTACTAGTTATATGTGGAGGTAGGTGTTTGTAACACCCTCCCGGTAGTAACTCTGTACATTCTACTGTTCCGGTGACCGGTGTCGGTCCGGACAGTTAGAACGTTCGGAAAAATATTTTAACTAAAGTGAGGAACCATAATTAACTCAAATATTAATAAGAAAAAAATTTAGTAAAAATTTTAGAAATAAAATACAACTAAGTCAAATGAGCCGGTGCCCAAGCGATGGGTAACCTAGAAGGAAGTTGCGGTTCTCGCAACTAGGAGCCCTAGACCCGGGGAAAAATTCATGAAATAATTTTTGGGACTCCAGAGAAGGGGCATTGAGGTCCCTATGGCATTAGAATGCCAAGAAAATATTTTAAAAAAATTTTCAATCGGTACAGACAATTCTGACCCGTTAAACCAAACGGAGGGTATTTTGGTCATTTCGCCTTCAGAGACGATTTTTGGCCGACTTGTCCAGTTGAGTAAATAATTATTATGACATAAAATATGAATTAAGGGTGATGAAAAATTAATGTAAAGCTAGTAGAAAAGAAAAGAAAAATCCATAAAAAGCAAATTATGACATCATTATGATGTCAATTAAAAGTTCCCACCAATCGCATTTAAACAACCATTTAACTAACTAATAAAAGAGATAAATAAAGACCAAAGAAAACAAAAAGTAAACAGCCATCTTCTTCCCAAATCCCAGCCGCACCATAGCCAAGAAACCCTCCATTTTTTCTTCTTCATTCAAGCTTAAAAATCTCTCAAACCTCACCTCAAAACCCTAAGTCACTTTCACTAAAATTTATCCTTGCACCTTGCATAACCTTTTGGCAGCCAAGAAAATGGAAGGAAGTGAAGTTTAAGCTTGGAAAATTCTGCCCTACAAGAGGTTAGTGCACATATATACCTAAAACTCTTTATTTCCATGTTAGAGACTTAAAAAGGAGTAAGAATTTGTAAGCCAAATGAATACAATCTATGTGTATGTTTACCATGAATTTCGGCAGCCTTAAGGAAGGAACAAGATTGAGTGTCTTGATGGACTTGGAGTGAAATAGAGATCATATTTAAAGTATGTAAATATAAGGATAATGAATTGGTTAGTTAAACAAGGTAACATGGGTGAACCTTGAATTTGGGCTAGGGTTTGGGAGTGAAAAATTTGACTTGGCTTATGAAATTGTTAAAGAACATTCTAATGGTCAATCAGTGACCATTTGAGGTAAGTTGACCATAATTTGGACTGAAATATAGCATGGCAAAGTGAAATGTGTATGCTGCCTAGTGAGTGCAGCAGGGTGGCTGTGATTCCAGCCCACTTAGACAGCCATAACTTTGGCTGTGTAGGTCCAATTGGTGTTTGGCCAATTGGACATGAAACTAGACTTATAATGGCACAATTTTTCTGAAGAAACCATGTCCAAAAGACCAAATCAAGTGGACCAAAAATTGGCCCCAATCCGGATACCCTGCAATTAAATTCTGCAGAATGACCAAATGAATAGTAACTGTTCATTTGGCCATAACTCACTGTAGAATGGTCCATTTGACCTGAAATTTTTACAGCAACAAGATAAGATATAGACAAACAACTTTCATGAAGAAACCTACCCCAAATTATGACCAGAACCTATCCAACAAGGCACTCACAGTCACTGTTCATTGTACTGTAGATTTGGTAAATTCTGCAGTTTTCCAATCCGGCCAGCTGTGGTTTTTGGACCATATCTGGAGCTACAAAACTCCAAATGGAGTGATTAAAAAAAATAAATTCAACTAGACAAAATAAGGAACAACTTTCATGTTTACCATTTCCTCAAATTCCCACTGCAACAGTGCTTAATGGAACAGTAAAGTTAGGGTTCAAAAACTGCAAATTCTGCTCTCTTGGATTTAAGCTTAGAAATGGATTTGGTGATTAATTCCAACAAGTTTTAAATGCAAAATGTGGTACATTGGGAGTGTTAAAACCAATACACCTATTTTCTATCCAAAAATCAACATTTTTGTTGACTAATGAAGTGAATAGTGACATTGAAATTTGAAATTCACAAATTGAAGAATTTTAAAGTATCAAATGCCCTAGTATACCTAATAAGATTGGTTTGGATAGTTTGGCATGCCAATAGGGTTCAGTTAGCAGTACTGCACATGGCAATATGCCATTCTGTGATTTTATGACTTTTGGCCATTTTGATATTGTGTTGGGACTTGGCCTTGTGCCTATTGTTATTTACAGCTTGTTAGCTGTTCTGATGCACACCGGGAGATACATATGTGACCAATGGTGTGACGGCCCGAGGTACTTGATACCCAGTGCGGTTACCCGTTTATCGATCGATCGTCCAGTATAGGTTACTTGGGCAGCTAAATGAATGAAAATGGACAAAGTTAAAGAAATAAATAAATATAACAAATACAAAACAAGTAAGATATATACATTCAATACATATTTATTTTCTGCTATTTTCTTTTATTTTATTATTGCACCACTAAGCATCATTGCTTAGCGCGTTGCTTTTGCCACGCGTAGGTTCTGGAGATACTGATCGTGAGCCCAGTAGACCGCAGACTGGGTAAGTCCATCCTGCAGCTCTGCATAGTGTCCGTGTCACCTCACCACCTATAGTGCATTGGTAGGACACTAGGCTTCATTTTGGTATTTTGTAATTGATTTTTATTTTCCTTTGTGTAAATGAAACTTATGTAATGTATTTTGATTTTCATGTAAGTAATGAAAATTGTGTTGATGAATGGAAAAGTGAATGTTTATTTGTGATTTGTACATGATTATCATATGAGATGAATGATTGAGAAATGAAATTGAAAAATGTTGAGATTTTGATGATCTCTGGAGTTTGAGAATGATGAGAAATGATTATTGGAAGTGTTTTTAACAGGTTCCGAAGAACGGTTTTCTCGATTTTGCGGTACTCTGCCGGATTTTTTATAAAATTTTCGGAACCTCAAATAAATTGTAATTTCAATAAATGGCTTAAATGAATTATATTTCACAAGTTGTATTCAAAACTATGATAAAAATAAATTAAGGTAAAATAGAGTGTTCCAGTACGCCGTGTGACATAGCTTACTCGGATATACTGTAGACGGGTAAGGGGTGTCACAATTAGTGGTATCAGAGCACAGTTTAGGCGTTTCTGGGCCTAGATTGAGTCCATACCATGCATTGCATTTGTAAGAGTCGAGGTGACACTAATGCAGATCTGTTTGTCTTTCTTATTTTGAATAGGACATGGACCCTACAACACAGGAGCGATTGAGGAGGAAGTGGAGAGTCATGCTCCACTGCAGCGGTGAGGCTGGGGTATGGGAGAACTTGCTTCGCCCGCTCAGCGAGCACTGCTCAGCCTCCACAGGCCATGTTTCATCAAATGGCCGAATTCTTTAAACAAATGGCTGGGGTAATGCCACCACCACCACCACCTCCACAACCGAAATCACACCTGGAAAGATTGAGAAAGTTTGGAGCTGTGGGCTTCTTTGGCAAGAGAGAAGATGATTCTGTTGCAGCCGAAAATTGGTTGAACAGAACAGGCAGAGTCTTAAAACAACTCCACTGCACCCCAGAACAAAACCTAGAAGCGGCCATATCTCTGTTGCAAGATGATGCTTATGAATGGTGGGATACAGTGTCGATGAAATCTGACGAGAAATGGTAACTTGGGACTTCTTTCTCTTCGAATTCAAGAAGAAATATGTGGGTAGTGTATACCTGGAAGAGAGAAGAAGAGAGTTCATTAACCTGAGGCAGAGACAGTTGTCAGTGGCCGAGTATGAGAAGGAATTCGTAAGATTGAGCCGCTATGGAAGGGAGATAGTCACTAATGAGGCTGAAAGGTGTAAGAGATTTGAAGAGGGATTAAATGACAACATAAAGATCCAGATCACCGCCTTGGGAATCACTGACTTCACCAAGTTAGTGGAAGCTGCATTAAAAGTGGAGAAAGTAAGAATCAGTGAGCAGACTAGAAGAGAGAGACAGCAGAAGAGGGGCCCAGGTCAGTCTAGTTCATCTCCTGCATTTGGGAAGAAGTTCAAGGGTTCACCTGCACAGAGTTCAGGTCAACCACAAGGTCAGGGTCAATCTTAGGGGCCCAGGCCACAGTTTACCCCTAGGAGAGGTCAGTCCACGCTATCAGTGGGCAGCTCTCTAGGGATGGGGTTCAGGGGACCAGCCCCAGCATCTTCTGCATGTCCACATTGCCTGAAGTGGCACAAGGGGGAGTGTTGGAGAGTGACTGGTGCCTGCTTAAGGTGTGGGTCGACAGAGCATCGGTGAGAGCGTCACCTTGAGAACCACTCTGTTGCTCCAACACAAGCAGACAGACCTACTCCTGCACCACAAAGAGGTAGGAAATCTGGCAAATCTGAGGTAGTGGGACCATCACAGAGGCTTGCATCTGAGCCAGCAGAGAGGCCAGATAACAGACCACCTGCTAGAGCCTATGCCATTAGAGCCCAGGAGGAGCAAGATGCCCCGGACGTCATCAGGGGTACGTTCTCCCTCTACAATACATCTGTGCATGCATTGGTGGATCCAGGATCCACTCATTTATACATCTGCATCAACTTACCCGTAGAAAGGGGGATACTAGTAGGGGAGAGTGACCAAGACATTCTGGTCACTAATCCATTGGGCCACAGTGTAGTGGTGAACAAAGTATACAAGGGTTGCCCATTAAGGATTCAGGGGTATGAATTCTTGGCAGACCTAATTGAGTTGCCCTTCCATGAGTTTGACGTGATTTTGGGAATGGACTGGTTGTCACGTCATCAACCAATAGTTGATTGTAAACTGAAGAGAATTTCTTTAAAAACTTCTGAAAGTAATGAGATCACTGTTGTGGGGAAAAGGACAGATTTCTTGTCCAACGTTATCTCAGCCACAGTTGCAAGAAGAATGATGAGAAAAGGCTGTGAAGCCTACCTAGCACATGTGGTGGATACTAGACAGGCTAAGTTAAACCTGAGTGATATACCCACAGTAAGAGACTTCCTAGAGGTATTTCCTGAAGAGTTACCTGGTTTGCCACCAGAAAGGGAAGTTGAATTTGCTATTGAGACACTGCCGGGTACAACACCCATTTCCATTGCTCCTTATAGGATGGCACCCACGGAATTGAGGGAGTTGAAAACTCAGTTGCAGGAGTTGCTTGATAAGGGGTTCATACGCCCCAGTGTGTCACCATGGGAAGCTCCAGTGCTGTTTGTAAAGAAAAAGGATGGGACTTTGAGGCTATGCATTGATTACCGGCAGTTGAATAAAGTGACTGTGAAGAACAAATATCCGTTGCCTAGAATTGATGATCTGTTTGATCAGTTGAAGGGAGAAGGAGTATTTTCTAAGATTGACCTCAGATCAGGGTATCATCAGTTGAGGGTGAAGGATGTAGATGTGCCAAAGGCTGCATTCAGGACCCGATATGGGCATTATGAGTTTCTGGTGATGCCCTTTGGCCTAACAAATGCACCAGCGGCATTTATGGACCTTATGAACCGTATCTTCCATCCATACCTAGATCGGTTCGTAGTGGTCTTTATTGATGATATTCTGGTGTATTCCAAGACCAGGGAAGAACATGATGAGCATTTGAGGATTGTTCTGCAAACCCTGAGAGAAAAGAAGCTATATGTTAAGTTGTCCAAGTGTGACTTCTAGTTGAATGAGATTGCATTCCTTGGACACATAGTGTCAGCTGATGGGATTAGGGTGGATCCCAAGAAAATAGAAGCGATGATGGAATGGAAGCCTCCCGAAACACAATCAAGTCGAAGCTTCTTGGGGCTAGTGGGTATTACAGAGATTTGTGAAGGATTTTCCTTAATAGCTACTCTAATGACCAAGGTATTACACAAGAATGTCAGTTGGTTGGAATGACAAGTGTCGAATCGGTTTGAGAAGTTGAAGGCTATGTTGTGAGGCACCGGTGTTAACACGGCCGATGTCGAGGAAAGGACTTTGTGGTCTCTGATGATGCCTCTCATAATGGGTTAGGGTGTGTATTGATGCAAGAGGGAAGGTGGTCGCTATGCTTCCAGCGGCTAAGGCCACATGAGCAGAACTACCCTACCCATGATCTAGAGCTTGCGGCAATTATCTTTGCCGAAGATATGGAGGCATTACTTGTATGGTGAAAAGTGCTACATTTACACGGACCACAAAAGCCTAAAATACTTGCCAACCCGGAAGGAGCTCAACCTTAGAGCGAGGCGATGGATTGAGTTCTGAAGGACTATGATTGTGTGATTGACTATCATCACGGGAAGGCAAATGTTGTTCTTGATGCTTTGAGCAGAAAATCCATGACGACCTTGAGATCATTGAATGCCGTCTATCTTTGGTTCGAGATAGAGCTATTTTGGCTGAGTTGCAAGTGAGGCCAAACACATTCTGCAGATTTTAGATGGGCGGAAGGTAGATGAGAAGCTAATGGCTATTATGAGCAAAATCTTAGAGGAAAAGCAAGCGACTATGGGGTGAAAGCGGATGGGTGTCTCTGTACTACAAAGGAAGACTGTGTACCGGATGATGGGGAATTGAAGGCGATATTCTAAAAGAGGCACACACCGGTGTATATGCTATGCACCGGGAAGTACAAAGATGTATCATGATCTGAAGCTTGATATTGGTGGCACAGTATGAAGAAGGACATAGTTGACTATGTGACTAAATGCTTGACATGTCAACAAGTCAAGGCAGAACATCAAGTTCCATCAGGATTGCTATAGCCTATACGCATACCTGAATGGAAATGGGATCGGGTCACCATGGATTTTGTAAGTGGTTTACCTCTCACCCAGAAGAAACATGATGCAGTATGGGTGATAGTTGATAGATTGACAAAGTCAGCACACTTTCTGCCAGTTAGGACTGACTACTCACTGGAGAAGTTAGCAGAATTGTATATCAGTGAGATAGTTAGACTGCATGGAATTCCACTTTCCATCATATCTGATTGAGACCCAAGGTTTACATCGAGATTTTGGAAGAAGTTGCATGAGTCCTTGGGTACACAACTCCACTTTAGCACAGCTTTCCATCCTCAGACGGATGGGCAATCAGAAAGAGTAATCCAGGTAAACAGTTGAATCAATTAAATTAACACAACTATTGAATTAAAATGATAATAATAACATGAAATATATGTCAGGTCCTTGAGGATATGCTGAGGAGTTGTGTCATTGAGTTTGAGGGAAGTTGGGTTAGATACCTCCCAGCGCGTAATTTGCATACAAGTATAGCTACCAAGCTAGTATCCAAATGGCCCCGTATGAAGCACTGTATGGGAGGAAATGTAGAACTCCAGTGTGCTGGACTGAATTGGGCGAAGACAAACTGGTAGGGCCAGATCTGGTGAAATAGACTAAGGAGAAAGTGAAACTAATCAAAGCCAATCTGAAGGTTGCCTCAGACAGACAGAAATCTTATGCCGACCTAAAGAGAAAAGAAATAGAATATGTGGTTGGCGACAAAGTGTTCCTCAAGGTATCACCGTGGAAGAAGGTATTGAGGTTTGGAAGAAAAGGTAAGTTGAGCCCTAGGTTCATTGGCCCATATGAAGTCATTGAACGTGTGGGTCGATAGCCTCTGAGCTAGCTTTACCACCAGAGCTGGACAAGATCAACAATGTGTTCCACGTGTCCATGCTCAGAAGATACCGCTCAGATCCTTCACATGTCATCTCCAGGGAAGAAATTGAAATACAGCTGGATTTGACATATGAAGAAGAACCTCTACGGATCCTAGCTTGGGAAGTAAAAGAATTGAGGAACAAGCAGATTCCACTGGTGAAAGTGCTTTGGAGGCACCACAACACCGAGGAGGCAACTTGGGAAAGTGAAGAAACGATGAGGCAACAGTTTCCTCAACTGTTTGCATCAGGTAAATTTCGAGGACGAAATTTAAATTAGAGGGGAAGAGTTGTAACACCCTCCCGGTAGCAACTCTGTACATTCTACTGTTCCGGTGACCGGTGTCGATCCGGACAGTTAGAACGTTCGGAAAAATATTTTAACTAAAGTGAGGAACCATAATTAACTCAAATATTAATAAGAAAAAAATTTAGTAAAAATTTTAGAAATAAAATACAACTAAGTCAAATGAGCCGGTGCCCAAGCGATGGGTAACCCAGAAGGAAGTTGCGGTTCTCGCAACTAGGAGCCCTAGACCCGGGGAAAAATTCATGAAATAATTTTTGGGACTCCAGAGAAGGGGCATTGAGGTCCCTATGGCATTAGAATGCCAAGAAAATATTTAAAAAAATTTTTCAATCGGTTGGGGACACTTGAATAAATGTATGTATTCATGGAAGTGTTGGCAGAATATTGACATAGAAGGGTTGATGGATATGTATATGAACTTGTTGTGTAAAGAGTATGTAAAAACTAGTAATGTTATGTGTATGTGTAATGGTATTTGAACTTTGGGAATTAGAGTTATATTTGGTATGTTGAGGATAATTGTAATCTGCCCAAAGTGATGTTAATGTAAAGTAATATATAGTTTTGGTAATGTACCAAAACAGATTTGGTAGGGAAGTAAACATATTGCAAGGTAAATGTGTGTAATTGATGTGTGTTAAGCAAAGTAACCGAGCGTGTACATTTTAGCCAATAAGTTTAAATGTGTAACCTCAATTGGTATGAGACCAATTGGAGGTGGAACTAGGCATAAAATGTGCCAACTTTCATTGAGAAAACATACCAAAATTCTGCTTGCAAGGTGACCTAAGAAAATGACAAATTCGGATTAGGTACAATTAGGACCTGAAAAATGACCAATTGGGCAGCAGTGAATGTTTAGGCCATAACTCACTCAAAACAGGTCCAATTGACCTGAAATTTTAACCATGAATAGTTAAGACCCATACCTACAAGTCTTATGAAGACACCAAAACCCAGAAATGACCAGAAGCAAGTCAAAAAGCTTGCACAAGTTCGGGTCCAAAAACTGGCCGAACCAAAGTTGACCAAATTGACCTAAAATTGACCTAATTTGATATCAATTGACCAGCAATAGTATAATGACCATAACTTGGTCTACTTAACTCGGATTGACCTAAACTTTTGCCCCGCGTGCAATAAGACATAGATCTACAAGTTTGTAGTTTTGACCGAAACCCGAAAACCGAGGGAACTAGGCCGTCCGGCTAGTTCAAACTAGTATCCCGGAATCCAGCAAATTGCAAGAAAATGCACTAAACAAGGAAATGAGTTTGGTAAAACGTACCAACCCTAAAACCCTATCGAATGTGACATATTAAGGACACCAAAACCTAATTTACCTTAAACGCATCGAGGGTCGGTATATTAGGTAATTGAGCAAATAATAGCCTTTAGTGAATTACTTATCGAACATTATCGTTAGAGACAGTTTAATTTAGTACTGAAACACTTCAAATTGTGTTTCTCAGTTACCAAAGACTCAGGAAAAGGGAAGAAAACACTGAGTCCAGACCAGGAGACAATTATCAGAGGTTTGTGCACAACTAGTTTTCAACTGATTTTACTCTGAATAAGATTTCATATGATTAATTGTATGTTATTGTTTTAAATTGTGTTTGTGCACAACTAGTTTTCAACTGATTTTACTCTGAATAAGATTTCATATGATTAATTGTATGTTATTATTTTAAATTGTGTTTGTGCACAACTAGTTTTTAACTGATTTTGTTTTGAATATTTCATATGATTAAATGACATATTTTTCTTATGTATTATGTTTAACAAGCATTGGATTTAATTCAATGATTATTGAAATTGTTATAGTAGGTATAAATTTAGCTTTGTGAAATGGTATTTCCACAAGTATTAAGCATTGTTATGGATTGAATAAATTATGTTTTGGAAAATTGTGATAGAACATGTTTTGAATTGTGATGGTAATTTTCATGGAAAAATACAAATTTATGATTTGATTTGTGTTGAGCATAAAAAAATTATTGGATATTGGAATTGACTTTGAATCGAATTATATTGTGATTTATGCTCACTAAAAGGATTGTGATATTGTTTTATATCTCACTATAGATGCTTGACTAGGTTATTACCCGTCTCTCTCATTTGTTGAGAAGACAATGGAGTTAGTTGTGTTTTGATTACCATGGTACGTGCACAGGCTTAGATTTTCCTCTGATTTGAGGTTAGATCTAAGTTTATTTTATCGTTATGGCCCTTGCGGAAGATTCATTATTGTGATGGTACTGTGCAAGATGATTCGACCTCCCCGACCATAGGGAGTTAGAATATGATTCGACCTCCCCGACCATAGGGAGTTAGAATCACATCGAAGATGGCCCTATCGGATTAGTCTTGCATAGTTAGTGAGATAAAGAATGATTTGTGAGATACAGCATGGTTTTTGAGCTACGGCGTGGTTTTTGAGATACAACATGGTTTTGAGATAAGGAATGATTTTTGAGATACAGAATGGCTTTTGAATGGTAAGAAATTGTGATTTCAATTATAGTTTATGTATAATTGATTTTGTTGAATTACTTAAATGGTTAGTAATGGTTTGATAAATTGAATTTTGTGATCAAAGTCATTTATACAAATGATTTACATTATTGGCAATGAATATTTTGAGTTTTGAAATTTGATGAGTATTCAGATTCCCAATTTATTTACTGTAAATTTTGTCAATGTATATTGTACTATGTTTTAAATTATAGTTGTGCACCACTGAGTTCACCACTCAGCGATAGCTTTGTATGCTGTCGCAGGTAAGAAGAGCATAGAGCAGTAAGTAAATTTCCTTGAAGATATATTCAGATCAGCTCCAGGTATATCATAGGTATACCCATGTACATAGGTTTTGATGTTTGCATGTAATAATATGTATGTAAATTATTTGAGCAGTTGTATAGAAACTCTTGTAAAATATTTTGGTATGTAATTAAATGTAAATTATTGTAAATGTAAATTTGAGATTTCATTTACTTGAATAGTTTTGTATTATATTTCTTGTATCTCGATCTTTGAAAAATCATCATGGATTTGAGTTGAGAAAAATGTTGTGTTGAGAAATATGTTGGAGTTGAGATTTGCAAATACATATTGAAGTGCTTTTTACAGGTTTTCTGAAGAACTGTTTTATCCAAAATACAGAGGGTACTCTGCCAAAATTTTTACAGAAATTCCAAATAATTCAAATGTGTCAATTCTATCACTTCAGTTCAAAAAGGTTTTAACACATGTAAATAGTGCTCACTACTGTAAAAGAAGTAAGAAAAGTTTTGAAAATCCCTTGTAGTGTATTTAATGGGTTATCAGTAGACGGAGTTGGTAATTCATTAGGTATACTACGGGATCATGTTATGCCTTACAGAGGGGTAGGGTGTGACATGTTTTAGTGGTATCAGAGCAATGGTTTTAAAGTAAATTTTGAACTGTGAATTTGAAATCTTTTTGTCGGTAACTACAACTACTCAAATGTTTGATACATATAGTACATTTACATCATAAATGTGAACTAATGGAGAGGAATCTCCTTGTGTTGGTTGTACAGGAATAGAAAATTCTGTGAGAAAAATGGAAGAGAAGAATGAGATAATAGAACAGTCTGTGATGGCAGAAGAACAAGTTGAAGCCCCAGCTCCACAAAATGTCGAAGGCCTGACTGTACCAGTTTTACCGGTACAAATTACTACACAAATGGCCACTTTCTTTCAAAAAATGGCTGATAATCTGTCAGCCCAAGCCCAAGTACAGACCCAACCCCCACAAGGGCAGTGTGAAATGGAAAAGAGGGAGAACCTATGGGTCAGAGTTCGAACAGTAATTTGGGGAAGAGAAAAGAATTTGAGGAACCCCGAACTCAGAAATATGATAGAGGCGGATCATCAGGGTAGAGACCACTAAGATCTAGTCGTCGAACAACTAGAAGTTCCTACCCTTCCCGCCAATGTGAAACTTGTAGAAGATATCATGGAGGTATTTGTCGTAAGGCCTCTGGAGCCTGTTACAATTGTGGAAAACTTGGACACTTTGCTAAAGATTGTGCTAAACCACCTCGATCTGCTCTCCGGAGTTCACGCATCACAATCGAGTCAAGATAGAAATAGAGTTGGTACTCCTCACCACTATAACACAGTGAATCAACCCGAATATAGTAGCGCACCAGTCGGAGTGTCCACTATGTGCCAAGTAAAAGGAGCAGAAACTTCAGATGTAGCTGCTGGTAAGTTCTTAATTTTAATTATTATTTGATCCCAGCACTACTTAGTTGTGTGTTAGTGTCAGAACTATATGTTCTGTTGTTATTCCTTTATATGGAAATGAATTTTGATGTATTAGTGACTAGTCCTTTAGGATAATAACTATAATAACAAGTATGATTGACATTACTTTTGGAAGAATTGTTAGCTAAAAGTATTTTCTAACATACCATAAATTATAAAGCTAAATGGCGAGCCTACTTAATGTAAGGCAAGAGGACCTAAAAGTAAGTTACAGTAATAGAATTGCTCTAGATGAGGGCAAAGATGTTACTGTTAGTAATTGTCAAAGGAAATTGTAATCAGAATCGGTTAGGGATATTAGTGGATTCGAGAAAGATAAGATGTTAGAAAACCTAGTCCATGAGGTTATAACGTAGTGACTATATAATGTTCTCGATGTTTGTATTGTAAGTTTCAGACACGATCGACAATCGGATTATTGTGTAGAGCTACGTGTTTCCTCGTGGTACAATAAGTAAGAATATTTGTAAGTAATCTATAAATTGATACAGTTGCACCCGAATAGGGTACTATTACTGGAAATAAATGTGAAAATTTTAGTTAGAAATTTAAAACTTCAGAACTAGCCTGTCGAAAGACTACACTTGTAAGGTAGCTGGAGTCAGTAACTCGGTTACAATAATGTGAACTACCAGTACCACAGTAATTGCTATAAGCTTAGAGATATCAGTACAACGTATCATCCTCAGATAGATGGACAATTGAAACAAGTAATTCAGGTAAATTCGGAAACTCATTGAGTTCCTATAAATAATGAAATGAAATGATAAAAATAACCTGTAAAATGTGATAAGCCCTCAAGAATATATTGAGAACTTGTGTCATTGAATCCGAGAGGAGATGGGACAGATACATCCCACTAACAGAATTTGTATACATTAATAAGGGTCAAGCTAGCATACAAGTGGTACCCTATGAAACATTGTAAGGGAACAGATAACTATGGATTTTGTGATGAGATTTCTGAGGACACAGAATAGTCATGATGCAGTATAGGTTATAATTGACAGACTAACCAAGTCTGCTCACTTTTTGCCAGTCCGGATGGACTATAGCCTAGAAAGATTGGCCAGATTGTACATATATGAGATTGTAAAATTGCATGGAGTGCCAGTATCAATTGTATCTGACAGGGATCCTAGGTTCACTTCTAGATTCTGGGGTAGTCTTCAGAGAGCCCTAGGAACTAGATTGAACTTCAGCACAGCATTCCACCCACAGACAGATGGCCAGTCTGAGAGGGTTATTCAGATATTGGAGGATATGCTACGGGCTTGTGTGATTGAATTTGAAGGTAGTTGGGATACACACTTGCCTTTGATTGAGTTTGCTTATAACAACAGCTACCAATCAAGCATTGGGATGCCTCCATATGAAGCATTGTATGGCAGGAAGTGCAGAACTCCCCTATGTTGGGATGAGGTAGGTGAAAGGAAGATGATTGGGCCAGAAATTGTTCAGCAGACACAGGAAAAGATCAGATTGATTAGAGATAGACTCAAGGCTGCATCAGACCGTCAGAAGTCCTATGTTGATATGAAAAGAAGAGATATTGAGTACGCAATGGGTGATAAGGTATTGCTCAAAGATTCTCCTTGGAAGAGGATTATGAGATTTGGTAGAAAGGGGAAACTGAGTCCTCGTTTCATCGGACCATATGAAGTTCTGGAAAGAGTGGGTCCTTTGGCATATCGGTTGGCATTACCTCCAGAGCTAGCAAGGATACACAGTGTCTTCCATGTGTCTATGTTAAAGAGGTACAGATCAGACCCATCTCATGTATTATCAGTTGAAGAGATTGAGGTAAATCCAAACCTCTCATATGAGGAAGAACCCATAAAAATTCTGGCATATGAGGTGAAGCAGCTGAGGAACAAACAGATACACCTGGTTAAAGTGCTGTGGAACCATCATTCAGGCCAGGAAGCTACTTGGGAACGTGAAGAGGTTATGAGGAGACAGCACCCACAGCTATTCAGAGACTAATGCCAGGTAAAATTTTGAGACGAAATTTATTTTAAGGGGGAGAGAATTGTAATACCCCAAAGTTCGGTAGTGCGTTCTACTGCTCCGGTGACCAGTGTTGTCCGGACAGCTAGGATGCCTAGAACTACACTTTGACATGAGGGAGGAGACATAAAATAATGAAATACAAGAAAAGAAAATACAAGAAAAACAAAGGAAAAATAATAGCAAAGAAAGGTAATCAAGTTAAACGCAGTAGGAAACCTAACGATGGGTGACCGTGACTGGAAGTCACGGCGTGGACCATTGACTAATCGGATCATGGGAACCACTGGAAAACATTTTTAGGACTTAAATAGACCCTTATTGAAGAATAAATATCATTAGAAATATAAAAGACAAATTAAATAATTCGTACAAAGAAAAGTGAGAAATCGAAAAAGCGGACAAAACCTTGTTACCGAAAAATCGGGAATGCAACCCGAACAGGGGCATTATGGTCATTTGACATCCCGAAGTGTCTTTTGACCTAAATGTCCATTAAAAATAAATAATATTACACTTAGAAAATAAAATGAAAAATTAGTTTAGTGGTACCTAAAGTAAATAGCTAAAATCATGGGTTAATGTGGGATTAAGTGAACAACTAGATTATTATATGATTATTTGGAGTTAGTGGACCATTAATGGATTAATTAAACACCGGGATCATGTTATGCCTTACAGAGGGGTAGGGTGTGACAATATGATTGGGTCAATTAAACCTAGAACCAATCAAAGGGTGACATGTGGCAAGGGTTTAAGTGGTGACCTAGCTATATAAGTGTTGTTATGAAAAGAAAACAATACAACCAGCAGCTGATATCTTTGGTGCCGCCACCGAAGAAGCTCTCCCTTCTCTTCATCTTCTTCTCTCATGTATTCCAAGAGGAAAGCAAACAATCTCTTGAATTAAAAATATTAGAAATTATTTCTAGTGTCCTGTTTACATCTTTAATCACTTAAAAGGCAAAACTTGATTTTCTAATTAATAAAAAAAGCTTTAGACGCTATTCAAGGGCTGCCATAGGTGAACTTGGTGTGGACAAGCTAGAGGGACAACATCTGGTGTCCTGAAGATTCATCCCAAAGGCACAAATACATTGCAGTGCATCAAGAGGTTAATGTATTTGTTCTTGATTTAATCTAGGGTTCTAAAATTAATCTGATTAATTCTAAAATCTTAAATGGTAAATATAGATCCAAAAACATATTAAAAGAGTTTTAATATGTTGTTTATCATTGAAATCAAATAGATAAAAATAAATCTTGCATGATGCATGTGACCCTAGGTGAAAATTTTTGAATTCAATGGTATAAACTTGTGTTTTTCATGCTTCCGCTCCTTCAACATGCAGTCTTCAAGGTGCAGCTGCAGGAATCTCACTTAACTGCTCTATCTTTACTCTCACCTGCGACAGCATACAAAGCTATCGCTGCGTGATGAACTCAGTGGTACACAACTATAAATGTAATACAATATATATTGACAATAATTATACCAAAAATTTTGGAATCTCGAAATTTAACCAATTTTCAAATGTCAAAATTTTCATTGCCAATAATAATAGTCACTTGTTAAAATAACATTGATCAAAATTTCAATTTATCAAATCACAACTGAACAATAAAAATAATTCCTGCAATTATAGAAATAAACAATTATTTTAACAAAATTATTTGTGCATAATCTCATTTAAAATCACAATTTTTTATCAATCAAAACCCATCCTTTATCTCACTAACTATGCAAGACTAATCCGAAAGGGCCATCTTCGTGGGCGATTCTAACTCCCTATGGTCGGGGACTTCGAATCGGGATTCTAACTCCCTATAGTTGAGGAGGTCGAATCATCGTGCACAGTACACAACACAATAATGAAACTTCCGACGGGTCAATAACAAAAACTTAGATCTAACCTCTAATAAGAGGAGAATTTAACCCTGTGCACATACCATGTATTCAAAATAAAACAAAACAAAGCTAACTCTATTGTCTCATCAACAAATGATATAGAGACGGGTAATAACCTAGTCAAGCATCTATAGTGAGATATAAAACCATATCATGCATTTCTTTGTCCTTTTTGTGAGCATAAATCACAACACAATATTAATTCAAGATCAATTCCAATATTCCATAATTTTTTTATGCCCATCACAATCCAAACCAAAATTTTGTATTTTATTCATGCAAATTGCCTGTCACAATTCAAAACATAATTCCAACTCAATTTTCCAAACATAATTTATCCAGTCTAAAATAGTATTTAATAATTGTTGAAATAATGTTTCACAAAACTAAACTCATGATTGCTATACCAATTTCAATAACATTTGAAATAAATCCCATAATTGATAAACATAGTGCATAAAGAAAAATAAAATCATTTAATTACGCAAAATATTCAAATAAATTCAATTAAAAACTAATTGTGCACAAACCTCTTTTGTCGACTCAATTTACTCAAACTTTCGTTTCTCCTTCGAAGATCCCTTTCCAACTGAAACACATAAATTTAAAGTGCTTCTGTATCCATTTCAAATACTTAAATTCTAACAATTTTTTTGTAGACTTACCCTACCTATTACAGTTTATAAATTTCAGGTCTTTCACATTTTTGTGTATGGTGGCACTATTTATGGCACTATTCAAGTTAAAATGTTGACTTTTCTAAACTTAATAGGTTTATTAGTTCTAATTGCACCCATATACCATAATTTGGGTGTCAATTTTAGTGGCATTGGTTGCCAATTCAATTCCTAAGTCTTCTAAGAGAAATTATAATTTTTCGGTTTTGGTCCCCTATTTTTTACTATTCCATTGGTCTACTTACTGTGAGAATTTGGCTAAGTGTCATTCATCAAAGTTGTTCTTTATTGTCTTAGCTTTAAATCCCTTTTTGAATCACTCCATTTGGAGCTTTTTAGCCCAAGTTATGCCTATTTTCCTAAGGCTGGCCGGATTTGGTGTTACCTAGAATTCTGGGCATTTTCTAGATATTGGTAGTTTTTGGTGTGTTAACTGCTGGCAGTTTTTCAGATAGGTTATGGTCAAAATTTGGGTTTTCTTTCTTCATGAAAGTTGTAGGGATATGTCTTAGCTTTCCATCGGTATGAAATTCAGGTCATTTGGACCTTCCTAGTCCAAGTTATGGTCATTTAAGTGAGTGCTATTCATTTGGTCATTTTTGTATAAGGCAGTGTGCTTAATTCCAGATTTGGCCTAATTGTTCACTAAGTTATGGTCATTTTCTGGGCATGATTCCTAAATGAAAAATGGTCTATTTTGTGTCTAGTTTCATTCCCAATTGGTCTCGCACCGATTGGGTTAGTAAATTTTCAGTTTTGGTCCCTGAAAAGGACCTAGGTCAAGCTATATGTTTCTGATCACTAACCAATCCGAATTGAAACTTAGTTCTAGCAATTCACACACAACCCAAATGGTCACAATTGCTCATTTCTCAACTCAAGTAAGGTCAACTACATCAATTGACTAATTATCAAATTTTTTTCCAATTTTTCACAAGCTCAAAACCCTAATTACATACAGTTCAAATCTAATGCATTCAAAGTGCACATTCAATGTCTACATACTTCTTTCAACCTAAACAATCAATCAAACACCTCAAAATTATTCATTACAAACCCTAACATAAGGATGGCCAAAATTTCCTTTTTGGTCCCCCAACAATTGCTTTCTTTTGATTTTAAGTTAAGATCTAAGCTGCTTACACTAAAAACATAAGTATTAAACATAAATTTTCAATTCAAACCACTAACCTTTTCTTGAATTTCCAATCTTCTATTTCTTCCCTTTCTTCTTTTCTTTCCTTCTTCTAAAGCTTCCTCAAGTTGATCTAACAAGTTTTTATGGATTAGTTTAGGGTCAAAGTAGGTTTTACTGGTTGTTTTAAAGCTTGGATTCAAGCTTTCATGGTGGGTTCATCCATAGTAGTGAGAGAGAGAGGTGGGGTGGCATATGAAGAAGAAGAAGAAGACTAAAAATAGTTTTTCTTTTCTTTGTTTAGGCATTTTATGTCTTTAAAAATGCTTTTGAATTGGTCAATTTAGGTAGGAAAATTAAAATTGTATTTTGACATCATTCATGACGTCATCCAATGATGTAAGCATGATGTAATAAACTTTTTCCTTTTTCTTTTTCTTTTGCATTTATTTTTCCATTAGTTCTTTAATTTAATTCTTGATCTTGAAATTTTCATTTCTCTGATTTTATTGGATAGTTAGGTTAGGAATCAGCTCTAGGGGTAAATTGACCAAATCGCCCCTCGCCGGTTTAATCCGGTTTGCAAGTTATTCGATATTTCTTATGGATCCCTAACCTAATTATTTGAACTGCTTAACAACTCTTTTTTCATGATTTTCTCTTTTCCACTGTGTTCGCAATAGTCCTAAGGATGGCGGCGTCACATATTCCGGTTCAGAATTCGGGTTATGATCGACCTCGCAGTCATTTCCTGTGAAAGTCACCCATCGCTGTGACTCCCAGCTCATTTAACATTTTATGCTTTGTTTTTCTTCTTTATACTTAACTATTTGGCAATTACTAATTATTTGCATTCAAGACATAACTAGTTATCTTAGATGTGATTCTAATCCCTTTAATTGTCCGGACTGATACCAGTCACCGGAACAATAAAATATACCAGGCTATGCAAATAAGGGTATTACATCTAAAACTGTTTAGATTCACCAAGAGGTGGTGGCATGGTTGTGTACCTCATGGTGCGCATGGTTATTGGGCTTCCCTCTTGGTGTGCATGGTTGTTGGGATTTAATATATAATTGTTGTATGTCTTTAAGCCTATGCTTAATTAAATTGTTTAATTAAGAATTTTGATCACACAATTAAATTTTGAAAAATTGTTTTCAAGGTATTAAATTTGAAAAGAGTTTCTAAATTTAATTTTTTTGAATGAGATTCAAATCTAAATTTTTTAGTTGAATATGAGATATTCAATTTAATTTTAGTATGTATATTTTATTTAATTATTAAATGGTTATATGCATGATGGATGATCAAGGACAATAAAAGACCAATGTGATTGGATTTATTTCTTTTATTTTTCTTTGGGTTGTAAAATAATTAATTTTATTTTGGTGGCATGTATTATAAGTGTTGTAATAATTTGGGTTGTAATTTCATTTATTTGAGGACTTGAAAGTCCATGTTCTTCTAAATTCGCCTTGGTATGCCAAGGATTATAATGTAATTGGATTGCAAGAAGATCAAGGAGGTTAAGAGCATTGTTGGGACCAGTGGGAGGAATTCAAGTTTAAGTGTTGATTATGTACTCCTTCAGCAACTCTTGTAAAATGAATGACTGAAATGCACCTAGGAATGCCCTGATTCAATTATTGGTGGCTCAAAATTGAATCCCTTAGAAAGTCCATGATCATACCATATTGTTTATCCATGTATGCATGAGATGTATGGGAATGTATGCAAGTATATGATATATGCATGCTAATTGGATAATGTGCAAAGTGAGACCATAATAGTAATTAAACTGGGCACTAAATCTTCCAAACAAATGATTAAGTTGGAAATGGTATAATTAAAGTAATTATATCATGGGCCCTCATTGAGGTAATTATTTTAAGAAATTTTAAATATTTGCATGTGATGCATTTAATTTAATAGATTTTCTTAAGAATAATTGTTAAGCATGAGATGTTGTAAATATGTAAATAGTTGATGGCCAATAATGGATGTGCCTGAGGACATTAAATTTATTTGCATGTTTATTGGCTTAATGGGATCAACTTAACTAATGCAAGATAAATCAATAATGGATGTGCCTGAGATTTTGAGCATTAGAGGCTAGATGAATGATTGAATCTCACATGAGATGTGATGGGCAAGGAGTTACTCACTTATAGTTTATTGTAATTCCAAAAATGGATGTGCCTGAGGATGATCAATAAGACTATAAAACTTCAATCACCCACTAGAAATCCATCCAACTAGGATTTTCGTTTCCTACATTGGAAGTGTAGGATTCGCCAAGTTAGTGGGAGGACCAATTTGATTAAAAGACCATAATCATTTTGGTTAATTACTTGATATATTTACCAATTAATCTAGTTATTTTCTACAGTTATTCTTCTGATAATAATGAGCACACAATAACCACCACCATCTAATATCCTTGTGAGCATACTTGATCACAATAGGTTGATGGGACCTAATCTTTCTGGTCCCTTACCTTCAGAGGCCACTCAAGAGGAACATGACACTTTGGACAAGGGGAAGGAGCATGATATGAGAGCAACATATTACATGCTTGCTTCTATGAGTAATGAGTTACAGAAGCAGCATGAAAATATGCAAAGTGCTAGTGAGATCCTCCTTCACCTACAAGAGTTATATGGTGAGCATAGCAGGAATGCTAGGTATGAGATATCTAGGCAGCTATGTAACACCCTCCCGGTAGCAACTCCGTACATTCTACTGTTCCGGTGACCAGTGTCGGTCCGAATAGCTAGAACGTCTGAAAAAATATTTAAACTAAAGTGAGGAACCATAATTAACTCAAATATTAATAAGAAAAATTTAGTAAAAATTTTAGAAATAAAATACAACCAAGTTAAATGAGCCGGTGCCCTAGCGATGGGTAACCTAGTGAGAAGTTGAGGTTCTCACAACTAGGAGCCCTAGACCCTGGGGAAAAATTATAAAATAATTATTGGGACTCCAGAGAAAGGTTATTGAGGTTCTTATGGCATTATAATGCCAAGGAAATGCTTAGAAAATTTTTTTAATCGGTACAGACAATTTTGGCCCGTTAAGCTAAACGGAGGGCATTTTGGTCATTTCATCTTCAGAGATGATTTTTGGCCGACTTGTCCAGTTAAGTAAATAATTATTATGACATAAAATGTGAATAAATATTACTAAAAATTGAATTGAAAATGAGTAGAAAAGAAAAGAAAAAAATGAATAAAATGGGAATTTATGACATCACATGATGTCATTAGAGCGCCTTCACCCAATTACATGGTGACACATGGCATAAACTCACTTAAAAGAGGTCAAATGGGCTGGAAAATGAAGAAAATCATACTTTTCTTTCTTTCTTCTTCCTCTTGCCGTGAACCATTCAACCATAACCACCATTAACAAACTTCTAAACCTCCTTTTCCCTAGCTTTCTTCCACCAAAAGCCCTAGTTGTCTTCACAAAAAATTCACCCCACACCTTGAGGAAGCTTTGGGCAGCAAAATTTTGAAGAAAAATTAAAGTTTTGGTTGGCTTGGATTAGCTCCCTAAGAGGTTAGTGACCTAAACCTTGAAATTCACTTTAATTTCATGTTTAAAAATTATAAATATGTGTAAATGACAAAGAAATTTGATGAAACACCATTGGTATGTTAACCCTAAATTTTGGCAGCCATGGCTAGGGTAATATGGTTATGATTTTTGGGGAGTTGACATGCTAGTATGGCTGCCCTTAATGTGTATTTTATAAGTGAATTGATAAATGTAATGATAATGCATGGTTTTGAAATGTTGAGTTAGGTTTTGGGTTGAAGAATGAGACTTTGATCTTGTGATGATGGGAGTAGGTTTTAATGGTCAATTAGTGACCATTTGGTTTGGTTTGAATAAAAAATGAAGTGAATTGGGTTGTGGGATTTGAGGTTGGAGTGGCTGCCTTATGTGACCTGCAGGTTTGGATGTGAATCCAGCCTGTTTGGACTGCCATAACTTAAATTGTAGAGGTTCAATTGGTGTTTGGCTAATTGGAAATGAAACTAGACACAAAATTTCACAACTTTGGTGAAGAAACCATGCCCATAAAACCAAACCAAGTGGACCAAAAACTTGCTCAAATCCAGGTGACCTGCAGGCTGTTTCTGCAGAATGACCAAATGAACAGTGATTGTTCATTTAGCCATAACTCAATGTAGAAAGGTCCAATTGACCTAAAATTTTACCAGCAATAAGCTGAGATATAGACCAACAACTTTCATGAAGAAACCTACCCCAAATTATGACCAGAACCTATCCAACAATTGAGTTACAACATCCTTTCATCAGATCAGATATGGTCACTACGAAAATTTTCAATCCGGCCAGTTGTGGTTTTTAGACCATAACTTGAGCTAAAAAACTCAAAATCGAGTAAGGAACAACTTTCATGTTGATCATTTTTCCAAATTCTCACTGCAATAGTAACTAATGGAACAGTAAATCCAAAGCTTGAAAACTGAAAATTCTATCCAATTCACATTAAGCTTAGAGATGGTATTGACAACCAATACCAACAAGTTTAAAATGCAAAATGTGGTATTTTGATGATATTTAAACTAATTTACCTATTGCCAATGCAAAAGTCAACATTTTGGTTGACCAATGAAATGAATAGTAATCACAAAAATTCAATTTCAACGAATTACATAAATAAAAAGTTTTAAATGCCCTAGTAGGCCTAATGTGATTGGTTTGGATAGGTTGGCATGCCAATAGGGTTCTGTTAGCAGTACTGCATATGGCTTTATGCCATTCTGTATTTCATGGCTTCCCATGCCATTTTGTGACATAATAGCCTTTGGCTATGATATTGAGTTGTTATACTTGAGTTTAATCCTCGATAATTATCACAGCTTATTAGCTGTTCTGTTGCACACTGGGAGACACAATGTGACCGATGGTGTGATGGTCCGAGGTACTTAGTACCCATGCACTGGTTACCCATTTATCCAAATTACCAACTAGTATAGGTTACTCGGGCAGTATTAATAAATCTTACCAAACTTCAATTGAATAATATTACAATAAACATTTGAGACTTAGTTCACCCAAAAATGTAAATATACATTATGTACACATGTTTTTATTTTATTTTATTTTATTTTATATTGTCACCACTAAGCAGAATTGCTTAGCGCGTCGCTTTTGCCACGCGCAGGTACTGGAGATATAGTTGGGGAGTCCAGCAGGCCTCATACAGGGTGAGCCTTCATATCTGCACTCAGAGTTCAGAGTCACCTCACATTGCAGTGCATTTGGTAGGACATTAGGCCACTTTGATATTTTGATATTTTGAATTTTGTATTTTGTAACCTTCTGTAATGTATATTATAAATTCATGTAATCAAGCTTTTGATGTAAGTATCTATGAAATATGTTCAGTAATAAATTGAGCATTTTTCATTGAGTTGACTGTGTTTTGAATTGAATTGAATTTTGAGATACTGAAGTGAATTGAGAAATTCTTGAGTATATATTGGAGGTTGATTGAGAATAATGTGATGATATTATTGAGAGTGTTTTTAATAGGTTTAGAAGAACTGTTTTTCCAATTTATACCCGGCACTCTGCTGGATTTTCTATAAAATTTGCGAAAAAATTTAGTTTTATCAAAAATTATAAATAAATGAATTAAAAAGGATTAATTGAAATTGAAACATGAATTGGTGTTCCGACACACTGAGTGGCATAACTTGCTCGGCTACACTGTAGACGGGTAAAGGGTGTCACATTTAGTGGTATCAGAGCATCGGTTTAGGTGTTTCTGGGTCTAGATAGAGTACATACCATTGCATTGCATTTGTAAGTGTTGAGGTGACACTGATGCAGATCTGTTTGTGAATAGGTTATGGATCCTGCTTCGCAAAGAGCAGTTGATGAAGAGGTGGAGAGTCATGCTCCACCAAGGGCTGAGTCTGGGGGCAGGGGAGAATCTGCTCCCCCAGCAGCTGAGGCACCTGCTCAACCTCAGTTTGCTCTATTCCAGCAAATGACCGAGTTCTACCGGCGAATGATAGGGGCAATTCCACCACCACAACCACAGCCACAACTCCCACCAGCCCCACAGAAGTCCCATTTGGATAAATTGCGAAAACATGGGGCTGTAGACTTCTTTGGAAAGAGGGAGGATGATCTCATGGCTGCAGAAAATTGGTTGGAGAGAACCATCAGAGTACTGAAACAGCTAAACTGCACCCCCGAGCAGAACCTGGTGGGTGCTGTGTCCCTACTTCAGGATGATGCATATCAGTGGTGGGACACAGTAACTAGTGAGGTGCAATCTGAACGGATCACCTGGGAATTCTTTCTCACAGAGTTCAGGAAGAAATATATTAGTAAAGTGTATTTAGAAGAGCGAAGAAGGGAATTCATCAGTTTGAGACAGAGACAGTTGTTAGTGGCTGAGTATGAGCGTGAGTTTGTTAGACTGAGCCGGTATGGGAGGGAGATAGTCCCTACAGAGGCAGAGAGGTGCAGACGGTTTGAGGAAGGGCTCAATGACAACATCAAAGTCATGATCACAAAGACCGAGATCACGGATTTTTCTAAACCGTGGATCTTGCATCAAAAGTGGAAAGGGTTAGAATCAATGAACAAAATAGAAGGGAAAGACAGTAAGAGGGGTCCAGGTTAGTCCAAAGGCATATTCTCGCTCCCAAGAAGAAGAGTAAGGGTCCTCCCGCTCGAGTTCGGGACCACCACAGTGGTCGTGGTCGGCCTCAGGGGCCTGCACCACGCTCACACCTAGGAGAGGCCACCCACACCATCAATGGGTAGCTCTCCGGGGCGGTGTTTAGGGACCAGCCCGCATCTTCTCGCCTCACAAGATTGTCGGTGGCATAAAGGGAGTGTTGGCGAGTGACCGGTGCATGCTTATGGTGTGGATCGGCAGAACACCAGATCAAGAATTGTCCAAAAGGACTACTCTCGTTGCTCTAACACAACCGATGCACTGCCTCCTGCACCACAAAGAGGTAGGAAGCCTGGTAAACCTGAGGCAGCTGGTCCATCACTGAGGCCTGCATCTGAGTCAACTGAGAGGCCAGACACTAGAATACCAGCTAGGGCTTATGCCATCAGAGCTCAAGAGGAGCAAGATGCCCCGGATGTCATCAGGGGTACGTTTTCCCTCTACAACACTTCTGTACATGCATTGGTGGATCCAGGATCCACTCATTCCTACATTTGCATCAAATTACCCATAGAGAGGGGAGTTCCAGTAGAGGAGAGTGATCAAGACATTCTGGTCACAAATCCACTAGGCCATAGTGTGATAGTGAATAAGGTGTATAAAGGTTGCCCGTCGAGGATTCAGGGGTATGAATTCTCGGCAGACCTAATTGAATTGTCCTTCCACGAGTTTGACGTGATTTTGGGAATGGACTGGTTGTCACGTCATCAGGCAATAGTTGATTGTAAATTGAAGAGAATTTCTCTGAAAACTTCTGAGGGTAATGAGATCACTGTTGTGGGTGAAAGGACAGATTTCCTGTCCAATGTTATCTCAGCTACAGTTGCAAGAAGAATGATGAGAAAAGGCTGTGAAGCTTACCTAGCACACGTGGTTGATACTAGGCAAGCTAAGCCAAACCTGAATGATATACCCACAGTAAGAGACTTCTCAGATGTATTTCCTGAAGAGTTGCCTGGTTTATCAACAGAAAGGGAAGTCGAGTTTGCTATTGAGGTAATGCCGGGTACAGCACCCATTTCCATTGCTCCTTATAGGATGGCACCCACTGAATTGAGGGAGTTGAAAACTCAGTTGCAAGAGTTGCTTGATAAGGGGTTCATACGCCCCAGTGTGTCACCATGGGGAGCTCCGGTGCTGTTTGTGAAGAAAAAGGATGGAACTTTGAGATTGTGTATTGATTACCGGTAGTTGAATAAAGTAACTGTGAAGAATAAATATCCATTGCCCAGAATTGACGATCTGTTTGATTAGTTGAAGGGAGCCGGTGTATTTTCAAAAATTGACCTCAGATCAGGGTATGATCAGTTGAGGGTAAAGGATTCAGATGTGTCAAAAACTGCATTCAGAACCCGGTATGGGCACTATGAATTTCTAGTGATGCCGTTTGGGTTAACAAATGCACCAGCAGCATTTATGGACCTTATGAACCGTATCTTTCATCCATACTTAGATCGGTTTGTAGTGGTATTTATTGATGATATTCTGGTGTATTCCAAGACCAGGGAAGAACATGATGAACATTTGAGGATTGTTCTGCAAACCCTGCGAGAAAAGAAGCTGTATGCTAAGTTGTACAAGTGTGACTTCTGGATGAGTAAAATCTCTTTCCTTGGACACATAGTATTAGCAGAGGGGATTAGAGTAGATCCCAAAAAGATAAAAGCAGTGATGGAATGGAAGCCTCCCAGAAATACAACTGAAGTCAGAAGTTTCTTGGGGCTAGCTAGGTATTACAGAAGATTTGTGAAGGGATTTTCCTTAATAGCTGCTCCAATGACCAAGTTGTTACACAAGAATGTCAGATTTAACTAGAATGACAAATGTCAGGCTAGTTTTGAGAGGTTAAAGGCTATGTTGACAGAGGCACCAGTGTTAACACAGCCAGCGTCGGGAAAGGACTTTGTGGTCTACAATGATGCCTCACATAATGGGCTAGGGTGTGTATTGATGCAAGAGGGGAAAGTGGTCGCCTATGCTTCCAGGCAGTTAAGGCCACATGAACAGAACTACCCTACTTATGACCTGGAGTTAGCAACGATTATCTTCGCACTGAAGATATGGAGGCATTATTTATATGGTGAAAAATGCTACATCTATACCGACCACAAGAGTCTAAAATATTTGCCAACCCAGAAGGAGCTCAATCTTAGACAGAGGCGATGGATTGAGTTCCTAAAGGACTATGATTGTGTGATAGATTATCATCCTGGGAAGGCAAATGTAGTTGCTAATGCTTTAAGTAGAAAGTCCATCACAACTTTAAGATCACTCAATACCTGTCTATCCTTAGCTCAAGATAGAGCTATTTTAGCTGAGTTGCAAGTGAGGCCAACCCTACTACAGTAAATACAAGATGGGCAGAAGGCAGATGAAAAACTAATGGCAATTATGGCTAAAATTCCTGAGGGGAAGGAAACTGAATATGAGGTGAAAACAGATGGGTGTCTATACTATAGAGGAAGAGTGTGTGTACCAGATGATGGGGAACTAAAGACTAGTATTCTGAAAGAAGCACACACGAGTGTTTATGCTATGTACCCGGGGAGCACAAAAATGTATAATGATTTGAAGCCTCATTATTGGTGGCCTGGTATGAAGAGGGATATAGCTGACTATGTGACAAAATGCTTGACATGTCAGCAAGTTAAGCAGAACATCAAGTTCCATCGGATTTGTTACAGCCTATAAACATACCTGAATGGAAATGGGACCGGGTCACTATGGATTTTGTTAGTGGTCTACCTCTCACCCAAAGGAAGCATGATGCAGTGTGGGTGATAGTGGACAGATTGACGAAGTCAACACATTTTCTGCCAGTTAGGACTGACTACTCACTGGAGAAGCTAGCAGAATTGTATATCAGTGAGATAGTTAGGCTGCATGGAATCCCACTTTCCATCATATCTGACCGAGATCCAAGGTTTACATCGAGATTTTGGAAAAAGTTGCAAGAAGCCTTAGGCACATAACTCCGCTTTAGCACGGCTTTCCATCCTCAGACAGATGGGCAATCAAAAAGAGTAATCCAGGTAAACAACTGAAACCAATTGAACTAATGCAAATATTGAACTAAAATGATAATAATAACATGAAATATATGTCAGATCCTGGAGGATATGCTAAGGAGTTGTGTCATTGAATTTGAGGGAAGTTGGGATAGATATCTCCCACTGGCAGAATTCGTATACAACAATAGCTACCAAGCTAGCATTCAAATGGCTCCGTATGAAGCACTGTATGGGAGGAAATGTAGAACTCCAGTGTGCTGGACTGAATTGGGCGAAGACAAACTGGTAGGGCTAGACCTGGTGAAACAAACTAAGGAAAAAGTGAAAATAATCAAAGCTAACCTGAAGATTGCCTCTGATAGACAGAAATCTTATGCCGACCTAAAGAGAAAAGAAATAGAATATGCGGTTGGTGACAAAGTGTTCCTCAAGGTGTCACCGTGGAAGAAGGTACTAAGGTTTGGAAGAAAAGGTAAATTGAGCCCTAGGTTTATTGGCCCATATGAAGTCATTGAACGTGTGGGACCAAGAGCTCTGTGCTAGCTTTACCACCAGAGCTGGACAAGATCCACAATGTGTTCCACGTGTCTATGCTAAGAAGATACTGCTCAGATCCTTCACATGTCATCTCCATGGAAGAAGCTGAAGTACAACCGGATTTGACATATGAAGAGGAACCCATACGGATCCTGGCTCGAGAAGTAAAAGAGTTAAGGAATAAGCAGATTCCACTAGTGAAAGTGCTTTGGAGGCACCACAACACCGAGGAGGAAACTTGGAAAAGTGAAGAGACGATAAGGCAACAGTTCCCTCAACTATTTGCATCAGGTAAATTTCGAGGATGAAATTTAAATTAGAGGGGAAGAGTTGTAACACCCTCCCGGTAGCAACTCCGTACATTCTACTGTTCCGATGACCAGTGTCGGTCCGAACAGCTAGAACGTCTGGAAAAATATTTAAACTAAAGTGAGAAACCATAATTAACTCAAATATTAATAAGAAAAATTTAGTAAAAATTTTGGAAATAAAATACAACCAAGTTAAATGAGCCGGTGCCCTAGCGATGGGTAACCTAGTGAGAAGTTGCGGTTCTCGCAACTAGGAGCCCTAGACTCGGGGGAAAAATTATAAAATAATTATTGGGACTCCAAAGAAGGGTTATTGAGGTTCTTATGGCATTAGAATGCCAAAGAAATGCTTAGAAAAATTTTTCAATCGATACAGACAATTTTGGCCCGTTAAGCCAAACGGAGGGCATTTTGGTCATTTCGTCTTCAGAGATGATTTTTGGCCGACTTGTCCAGTTAAGTAAATAATTATTATGAAATAAAATGTGAATAAATATTACCAAAAATTGAATTGAAAATGAGTAGAAAAGAAAAGAAAAAAAATGAATTAAATGGGAATTTATGACATCACGTGATGTCATTAGTGTGCCTTCACCCAATTACATGGTGACACATGGCATAAACTAACTTAAAAGAGGTCAAATGGGCTGGAAAATGAAGAAAATCAGACTTTTCTTTCTTTTTTCTTCCTCTTGCCGTGAACCATTCCACCATAACCACCATTAACAAACTTCTAAACCTCTATTTCCCTAGCTTTCTTCCACCAAAAGCCCTAGTTGTCTTCACAAAAAATTCACCCCACACCTTGAGGAAGCTTTGGGCAGCAAAATTTTAAAGAAAAATTAAAGTTTTGGTTGGCTTGGATTAGCTCCCTAAGAGGTTAGTGACCTAAACCTTGAAATTCACTTTAATTTCATGTTTAAGAACTATAAATATGTGTAAATGACAAAGAAATTTGATGAAACACCATTGGTATGTTAACCCTAAATTTTGGCAGCCATGGCTAGGGTAATATGGTGATGATTTTTGGGGAGTTAACATGCTAGTATGGCTGCCCTTAATGTGTATCTTATAAGTGAATTGATAAATGCAATGATAATGCATGGTTTTAAAATGTTGAGTTAGGGTTTGGGTTGAAGAATGAGACTTTGATCTTGTGATGATGGGAGTAGGTTTTAATGGTCAATTAGTGACCATTTGGTTTGGTTTGAATAAAAAATGAAGTGAATTGGGTTGTGGGATTTGAGGTTGGAGTGGCTGCCTTATGTGACCTGCAGGTTTGGATGTGAGTCCAGCTTATTTGGACTGCCATAACTTAAATTGTAGAGGTTCAATTGGTGTTTGGCTAATTGGAAATGAAACTAGACACAAAATTTCACAACTTTGGTGAAGAAACCATGCCCATAAAACCAAATCAAGTGGACCAAAAACTTGCTCAAATCCGGGTGACCTGCAGGCTGTTTCTACAGAATAACCAAATGAACAGTGATTGTTCATTTAGCCATAACTCAATGTAGAAAGGTCCAATTGACCTGACATTTTACCAGCAATAAGCTGAGATATAGGCCAACAACTTTCATGAAGAAATCTACCCCAAATTATGACCAGAACCTATCCAACAATTGAGTTGCAATCACTATTCACTGCACTGTAGATATGGTCAGCCCTGAAAATTTTCAATCCAGCTAGTTGTGGTTTTTGGACCATAACTTGAGTTACAAAACTCAAAATGGAGTGATTCAAAAAATGAAATTCAACTAGACAAAATAAGGAACAACTTTCATGTTGATCATTTTTCCAAATTCCCACTGAAACAGTAACTAATGGAACAGTAAAGCCAAAGCTTGAAAACTGAAAATTCTGTCCAATTCACATTAAGCTTAGAGATGGTATTGGCAACCAATACCAACAAGTTTAAAATGCAAAATGTGGTATGTTGATGATATTTAAACTAATTTACCTATTGCCAATGCAAAAGTCAACATTTTGGTTGACCAATGAAATGAATAGTAATCATAAAAATTCAATTTCAAAGAATTACATAAATAAAAAGTGTTAAATGCCCTAGTAGGCCTAATGTGATTAGTTTGGATAGGTTGACATGCCAATAGGGTTCTGTTAGCAGTACTGCATATGGCTTCATGCCATTCTGTATTTCATGGCTTCCCATGCCATTCTGTGACATAATAGCCTTTGGCTATGATATTGAGTTGTTATACTTGAGTTTAATCCCTGATAATTATCACAGCTTATTAGCTGTTTTGTTGCACACTGGGAGACACAATGTGACCGATGGTGTGATGGTCCGAGGTACTTAGTACCCAGTACCAGTTTACCCATTTATCTAGGCCAGTCAACTAGTATAGGTTACTCAGGCAGTATTAATAAATCTTACCAAACTTCAATTGAATAATATTGCAATAAACATTTGAGACTTAGTTCACCCAAAAATGTAAATATATATTTTGTACACATGTTTTTATTTTATTTTATTTTATTTTATATAGTCACCACTAAGCAGAATTGCTTAGCGTGTCGCTTTTGCCATGCGCAGGTACTGGAGACATAGCTGGGGAGTCCAGCAGGCCTCATACAGGGTGAGCCTTCATATCTGCACTCAGAATTCAGAGTCACCTCACATTGCAGTGCATTTGGTAGGACATTAAGCCACTTTGATATTTTGATATTTTGAATTTTGTATTTTGTAACCTTCTGTAATGTATATTATAAATTCATGTAATCAAGCTTTTGATGTTAGTATCTATGAAATATGTTCAGTAATAAATTGAGCATTTTTCATTAAGTTGACTGTGTTTTGAATTGAATTGAATTTTGAGATACTGAAGTGAATTGAGAAATTCTTGAGTATATATTGGAGGTTGATTGAGAATAATGTGATGATATTATTGGGAGTGTTTTTAACAGCTTCAGAAGAACTGTTTTTCCAATTTATAGCCGGCACTCTGCTGGATTTTCTATAAAATTTGCGAAAAAATTTAGTTTTATCAAAAATTATAAATAAATGAATTAAAAAGGATTAATTGAAATTGAAACATGAATTGGTGTTCCGACACACTGAGTGGCATAACTTGCTCGACTACACTGTAGACGGGTAAGGGGTGTCACAAGCTATTTCGAATGAGGATGTCTGAGGGACAGAATGTTAGGGATCATGTTCACAAGATGATTCGGCTTATAGAGCAGCTGAAACATCTTGACTTTAACATGGATTTCCAGCTGTAAATGGATTTGATCCTTCAGTCCCTACCTGGGTCATTTGGGAATTTTGTGACAAATTTCCATATGACTAAGCAGGAATACACCTTGGTTGGTTTACTTAACATGCTGATTATTGCCCTAAAGAATATGCCGGGCAATAAAGGAAAGGAGGTAGCTTTGATTGCATCTTCTTTTGCTAGAAAGTCCAAGAAGAAGAAGAGCAATAAGAATAAGAAACCTCAAGTTCCAGGACCTTCCAAGAAGATAGCCAAACAGAAAGTGAAGACCAAAGTTGATGGAGGCAAAGGAAAGTGTTTCCACTGCCAGAAGGATGGGCACTGAAAAAGGAACTGCCCAAAGTATCTTGCTTCTCTAAAGGACAAAAACGATACACCTTCAGAAGGTATATCTATATCTTGTTATTTAGATGCTGATGATGCTCATAGTTCATCTATAGCTTGGTTTTAGATATTGGTGCTAGTTCTCACATTTCTTATGATATGCAGGAACTAGCAAACAGTAGCAGCTTGCATGCTCGAGATGTTAGACTCCAAATTGGAGATGGCTCAACTGTTGAAGCTTTAGCCATAGGATCTTAATCTTTTTACATGTGTGGACATGTTTTTTGTTTGAATAATATTTTGTATGTGCCTGACACTTTTAAGAACATCATTTTAATATCTAGTTTGACTAGAAATGGTTATGAATTTCAGTTCACGAATGATGTTTACAATATTTAATTTGGAAATAAATATGTTGGCTTGGGTTATATGTCACACCCTATCCCTCTGTAAGGCATAACATGATCCCGTAGTATACCTAATGAATTACCAAACTTCATCTACTGATAACCCATTAAATACACTACAAAGGATTTTAAACCTTTTCTTATTTCTTTTTACAGTGGTGAGCACTTTTGACAGGTGTTATTATTTTTTTTTTTTAACTAAAGTGAACCCAAACAACAAATATGAAGTATCAGTAATTTTTGTAAAAATTTTGGTAGAGTGCCATCTGTATTTTGAATAAAACAGTTCTTCAAAAACCTGTAAATAGCACTTCCAATATATTTGTTCAATCCCAAACTCCAATATGGTTCAACACAAATCAATTTCTCAACATTTGTCAAACTCAATTCAATATCAATTTCCAGTATTTCCAAAGAAAGACTAAAAAATCACTGATTAGTTCAAAAGCTGAGATAAGAAATAAATATATTACAACTTTAGTTTGCAACTGCTCAAGACCGAGTACAATATATACATACAGTGCATATACATTACAACAAAAATTACAAAAAGGTGATATACTCAATATACCCGGCAAAATCCTAAAGCGAAGTCACAAGCAGCCTACTCTGCTGCTCTGTCTGCCTGTCTACCTGCGACAGCAATGAAAAAGCTATCACTGAGTAAAATTTACTCAGTGGTGCATAATAACAATTTAAAATGCGGTATATAAAACTTTTATTGACAATTTATAATTCAAATAATTCACAATTTCATGTCACAATTTTCAAAGCTCATATAATATAAATTTGATTAAACAATTGAATAACACAATGTTACCAATCAATAACACAACTTAGGTCATGACACAAACTTTTTCGAACATGCCGTGTTGTACACCATGACAAGGCAAACTCACCCCACTAATCGAAATCAATGAGGGGGGTGGCTAGCTAGCTAATGAGTACTCATCCAAACTCACCTCAGACTGGCAAGCCAGAAAGGGAGGAAAATAATCAAATATCAAACTCAACCCCACAAGTGGAGGAGGAACAGAGTAAGGGACTGCCATGCCAAGTGTGAATCAAAACAATTCCAAATCACAATATTTAAATATTTCATACAAACCACAAATCACATTTTATCTCAAAATTTTAATTTGCAAAGTAGGCAACACAATAATTTTCAAATAAAATTCCCAAAGCCAAAACAATAAAAATTATTCATAACTCATTTCTCCAAATAAATTTTCTAGTAAAAGCAGTGAATATAAAAAGTATTATGCATAGACCTCGGATAAGTCGCCTCTTGGCCTTGACTCAATGTTCCTTATGCTCTTCAATATCCTTTTCAACTAAAACACACAATTTAAAGTGTTTCAGTACTCAGTTAAATTGTTTCTAATCATAAGGTTCCATAATTAAATTTTATTGATACTACTTCTTTCATTAGTCAATCTATAATGTTGACCTTTAATGCACACTAGGTGAATTAATTTTAATATTACAAATATGTCACATTTTATAGTCTTTAAGTGTTGGTATATGTTACCAATTTCATTTTCAAGTGTATTGCATTTTATTGCAATTTATCTGATTTCGGTATGCTGTTTTGACCTAACCGGATGACCTAGTTTCCTCGATTTTCGGGTTCTGGTCCGAATTACAAACTTGTAGGTTTATGTCTTAGTGAACTTTTACCACAAATTTTAGGTCATTTGGAGTTTACAAGACCAAGTTATGGTCATTTTACTATTGCTGGACAGATTGTACTAAAATGGCAACCTTAGGTCATTTTTAGGTTCCGGTTTTAGCTGTTTTTGTACCCAAATTTATGCAAGCATTTTGACTAGCTTATGGTCATTTTTGGTTTTTGGTGTCTTCATAAGAGTTGTAGGTTTGTGTCTAAGCTTTGCATGGTATAAATTTCAGGTCAATTGGACTTGTTTTGAGTGAGTTATGGCCAAAATACTGACTGCTGTTCAATTAGTCAATTTTCAGGTTTGCAAAGTCACTAATTCGGATTTGGTCCATTCTCATGTCACTTTTTGGACAGAATTTAGATAGGCTTTCTTCATGAAAGTTGGCACATTTTGTGCCTAGTTTCATCTCCAATTGGAGTCACACACTTAGGGTTATAGGCTCATTTGCATACTGCCCTTACATGTCTCTCAAATACTAAACCCATCACACATTCACCAACTATATCTTCACTTCCCCAAACAATTCTGCATTTGGTACTAACCATAACCATTCATTAGTTTACATTATAGTAACTTTGGGCAGAATATAATGACCTTACATACACCAAATACAACTCCTAATTTACAATATCCAATTCTAAACAATTTTCCACATAATACTCCTAACCAATACATATAATTTACACTACCAAATTACATATGTTATCACCACTATTTAATATACATATGTTGCCATTTTTTTGTACCATAATTCAACCACCTTTCATGAACTTAAACATTACCAATCTTCACCATGAGGCTGCCCAAGTAACACATTCACATCAGACTTCCATTTTCAATTTATAACTTACAATTCAAACTATATACATGGAAATCAACTCCTATATATTTAAACACTTAATTCAACACCTCAAAACACCATTTACATGAAGAAATAATTCATTAACCTTGATATTCCATGACTGCCAAAAACAGTACCTTCCAATAACTCATTAAAACTTTAAAGTTTCTCCATAAATCAACTCACCACAACAGCCACACAAGCTTTAACAAAGAAAGGATGAAGAAATGGACATGTACCTCAAGTGGAACTTGTCAAACCTCTTCAAATCTCTCCCTTCTTGCTCCCAAAATGCTGCCCAAGGTGTATACTCCAACTTTAGTGAAGAACTCTTGAGGAAATGGTGGCTTGAAGATGGTGGATTGGCCATTGAATGTGGACGGCCATGGGAGAGTTGGGAGAGCAAGCTTGGTTACGACAATAAAGAAGAAAAATGAAGAAGAAAGTGACTTAGTAGAGATGGCTGTCCAAAGGCTTACATATGTGTCATATAATATGAGTTAGTGGAGCACTAACCATTATTTAAGAGTTAATAATCCAAAGTTTCAGAATTCCCACATTTTACCTCATTTCTTTTACTATTCCTATAATGTACCATAATTTTAATTTTTATGATATTTTCAAAGTTTAATATAATTTATTTTTAATGGATATTTAGGTCAAAAGGCAACTCAGGGTGTCAAATGACCATAATGCCCCTATTCGAGTTGTATTCTCGATTTTTCGGTAACACCGATTTTTGTCGATTTCTCGATTTCTCAATTTTTTTTTCTTTGCACTAATTAATTAATTTTTCTTTGACATTTCTAATGTCATTTATACTTCAATAGATGTTTATTTAAGTCTTAAAAATATTTCCTAGGGTTCCCCGTGGTCCAGGGCTAGTCAATGGTCCTCGCCGCAATTTTCCGATGCGGTCACCAATCGCTACGGTTTTTGGCTCATTTAACTTAGTTACATTTCATTGCTCTTATTTTTCCTTTTTTTTTTCTTGTATTTTTCTCTAGTGTATTTCATTATTTTATATCTTCTCACTAACATTTAAGTGTAGTTCTAGGCATTCTAGCTGTCCGGACAAACACTGATCACCGGAATAGTAGAACGCACTACCGAATATAGGGGTGTTACAATTCTCCCGCCCTTAAAATAAATTTTGTCCATGAAATTTTACCCAATAGCCGTCTTACAATAGTCATACGTTTATTTTCTCCTTTCTATATGATCGTATAATCTTCTTTCCTTTGAATTTGTATAAGACTTTTAACAATCTAATACAATATTTAATTTGTTTGTATAACACCAATCTTCTCTTACTATTGTTCTGTCTAATATTTCGGTTCATGTTTCCTTATTGAATGACCATTGAGGTCATGTTAAAATTATTTATTTAATCATTAGTCCTCTGACCATTCTAGTAAACAATCTTACTCATATTCGTAATATTTCTTTATTACTTCTGAATCAACTGTTCAAATTTTTACTTCCACAACTCTTTTATCTATCGACTTTCAATAATTTATCGTATTCTAAGAAATATTTTTCGCTAGCAAATTCTTCCAAAACTAATTCCAAAAAGACTAGTCACTAACATATCAAAATTTACTTTTATATGAGGGATAGCAGGAAGGCAAACAATGCTGGCACTAACATAAAATTATGAAGACCCTGGGTCAAACAATATATATATATATATATATATATTTTAGTTAAAAATTAAGAAAGTACCAGCAACAATGTAAGAAGTCTCAGCCTCTTCCTTCTGTTGTATAGTGTATATTATAGCTAAAGCATCACCTTGTTCTGGCTGATTCACAGTACTCTGACTTTTAGGTGTACTACCCCTACCTCTACCTCTACCTCTACTAGCTGATGGTGAACTCCTTGGGGTAAAAACTTGGGCTGATCCCTCTAGTGTAATAAATAATCCAGAACGGCGTGCATTTATACAATTCTTAGCAAAATGACCAGTCTCTCCATAATTAAAACATGCTTCTATGACTCTATAACATACCCCACTATGTGGTTTGCCAAAAGTTTCACAAAGTCAATCCGACAGTATATTTTTGGGTTTCTGCTGAGTTTGCTGATTCGATCGGGGTAGTTTCTGTCTAGAAGATCTATTTCTACCCAATTCGTGTGAGCTAGATCCTCCAAAGTGCTTTCTCTTTCCTGACCCACTATTAGGAACTTGATCAGTAGTCTTTCTAATTTTCTCTTTTTCTTCTGTACCATTTTTAACTATTTCTTCATTTTCAATTCTTTCCAGTTTCAAGGCTTGTGATATTAGCTTTGAGAAATTCTAGTGTCGAAACCCCACAACTTGCATTCTTAGACTAGGCCTTAACCCGGCCTTAAAATGTTAGATCTATCTCTAGGAGTAGTAAGCAGGCTTCTTGCATAATGACTCAATTGAGAGAAGTTTCTCTCATATTCTGCCACTGTTCTGTTCCTTTGCTTCAGGCTTAAGAACTCCTGTAGCTTCTGATCCACATAGGCATCTAGGACATATTTTTGTCTAAACTCTCTGAGAAAGTCGTCCCATGTCAGCGCTGAGGGTTCCACCAAACTGTGGGCAATGGTTTTCCATCAGTCATATGCACCTCCTTGTAGAAGTGAGACTGAGTATTCAAACTTTAGCTCATAAGTGTAGTGCAGCTTCCTAAAAACTCTTTCCATCCTTTCCAACCATTGTTTTGCCTCTAGCGGATCCACTATCCCCTTGAACTCAGTGGCCCCATATTTAATCAGCTTGTCATACTGCCTAGCTGAAGACTGTGATTGTACCACTAGTGTCTGTAGTGGGGCTTGAGTAGGCATATTACCAGCCATCTGTTGGAACATTGCAGCCATCTGTTGAGCAAATTGAGTAGGGAACTACGGTACTGAGGGGGCTGGTGCGGCTGATCCACTCACATTATGAAAGGCTGGGGCTTCCCCTTGTACCTCAGCCTCTATTGATTGATCGACTGAACGATCCCCTTCTTCCATAGTCAATTTGAGGATATTATACCTCCTGAACAAATAACACAAGGAGATTTCCTCCCGTTAGTGCATATTTATAATGTATTGTACTATATGTATCAAACCATGACATTGAGCAGTTGTACTATGAAGAAAGAATATTCAAATTACAGGTCAAAAAAGAATTTAAAAACTATCTCTGATGCCACTAAAACATGTCACACCTACCCCTCTATAAAGCATAACATGATCCCGTAGTATACCTAATGAATTACCAAACTTCGTCTACTGATAACCCATTAAATACACTATAAGGGATTTTAAACCTTTTCTTATTTCTTTTTACAATGGTGAGCACTTTTGACAGGTGTTTATTATTTATTTATTTATTTATTTATTTTTACTGAAGTGAACCCAAACAACAAATATGAAGTATCAGTAATTTCTGTAAAAATTTTGGCAGAGTGCCATCTGTATTTTGAATAAAATAGTTCTTTAAAAACCTGTAAAAAGCACTTCCAATATATTTGTTCAATCCCGAAATCCAGTATGGTTCAACACAAATCAATTTCTCAACATTTGTCAAACTCAATTCAACATCAATTTCCAGTATTTCCAAAGATAAACTATAAAATGACTAAGTTGTTTAAAAGGTGAGATAAGAAATAAATATATTAAAACTTTAGTTTACAACTGCTCAAGACCAAGTACAATATATACATACAGTGCACATACATTACAATAAAAATTACAAAAAGGTGGTATACTCAATATACCTGGCAAAATTCCAAAGCGGAGTCACAAGCAACCTACTTTGCTGCTCTGTTTGTCTGTCTACATGGGACAGCAATGAAAAAGCTATCGCTGAGTAAAATTTACTCAGTGGTGCACGATAACAATTTAAAATGTGGTATATAAAACTTTTATTGACAATTTAAAATTCAAATAATTCACAATTTCATGTCACAATTTTCAAAGCTCATATAACACAAATTTGATCAAACAATTGAATAACACAGTGTTGCCAATCAATAACACAACTTAGGTCATGACACAAACTTTTCCGAACATGCCGTGTTGTACACCACGACAAGGCAAACTCACCCCACTAATCGAAATCAATGAGGAAGGTGGCTAGCTAGCTAATGAGTACTCATCCAAACTCACCTCAGACTGGCAAGCCAGAGAGGGAGGAAAATAATCAAATATCAAACTCAACCCCATAAGTGGAGGAGGAACAGAGTAAGGGATTGCCATGCCAAGTGTGAATCAAAACAATTCCAAATCACAATATTTAAATATTTCATACAAACCACAAATCACATTTTATCTCAAAATTTCCATTTGTAAAGTAGGCAACACAATAATTTCCAAATAAAATTCCCAAAGCCAAAATAATAAAAAATTATTCATAACTCATTTCTCCAAATAAATTTTCTAGTAAAAGCAGTGAATATAAAAAGTATTATGCACAGACCTCGGATGAGTCACCTCTTGGCCTTGACTCAATGTTCCTTATACTCTTCAACATCCTTTTCAACTGAAACACACAATAAAAAGTATTTCAGTACTCAGTTAAATTATTTCTAATCATAAGGTTCCATAATTAAATTTTATTGATACTACTCCTTTCATTAGTTAACCTATAATGTTGATCTTTAATGCACACTAGGTGAATTAATTTTAATGTTACCAATATGTCACATTTTATAGTTCTCAAGTGTTGGTATATGTTACCAATTTCATTTGTATTGCATTTTATTGCAATTTATCGGATTACGGTATGCTGTTTTGACCTAATCGGATGACCTAGTTCCCTCTAATTTTGGGTTCTGGTCTGAATTACAAACTTGTAGGTCTATGTCTTAGTGAACTTTTGCCACAAATTTTAGGTTATTTGGAGTTTACTAGACCAAGTTATGGTCATTTTACTATTGCTGGACAGATTGCACTAAAATGGCAAACTTAGGTCATTTTTAGGTCATTTCTGGTTCTGGCAGTTTTTATACCCGAATTTATGCAAGCATTTTGACTTGCTTATGGTCATTTCTGGGTTTTGGTGTCTTCATAAGAGTTGTATTTCTGTGTCTAAGCTTTCCATGGTATAAATTTCAGGTCAATTGGACCTGTTTCAGTGCGTTATGGCCAAAATACTGACTGCTGTTCAATTAGTCAATTTTCAAGTTTGCAAAGTCACTAATCTGGATTTGGTCAATTCTTATATCACTTTTTGGACAGAATTTAGGTAGGCTTTCTTCATGAAATTTAGCACATTTTGTGCCTAGTTTCTCCTCCAATTGGCCTCATACCAATTGGAGTCACACACTTAGGGTTATAAGCTCATTTGCATACTGCCTTTACATGTCTCTCAAATACTAAACCCATCACACATTCACCAACTATATCTACACTTCCCCAAATAATTCTGCATTTGGTACTAACCATAACCATTCATTAGGTTATATTATAGTAACGTTGGGCAGAATACAATGACCTTACATACACCAAATACAACTCCTAATTTACAATATCCAATTCTAAACAATTTTCCACATAATACTCCTAACCAATACATATAATTTACACTACCAAATTACATATATTATCACCACTATTTCATATACATATACTGCCATTTTTTTGTACCATATTTCGACCACCTTTCATGAACTTAAACATTACCAATCTTCACCATGAGGCTTCCCAAGTAACACATTCACATCAAACTTCCATTTTCAATTTATAACTTACAATTCAAACTATATACATGGAAATCAACTCCTATATATTTAAACACTTAATTCAACACCTCAAAACACCATTTACATGAAGAAATAATTCATTAACCTTGACATTCCTTGGCTGCCAAAAACAGTACCTTCCAATAACTCATTAAAACTTCAAAGTTTCTCCATAAATCAACTCACTACAACACCCACACAAGCTTTAACAAAGAAAGGATGAAGAAATGGACATGTACCTCAAGTGGAACTTGTCAAACCTCTTCAAATCTCTCCCTTCTTGCTCCCAAAATGCTGCCCAAGGTGTATACTCCAACTTTAATGAAGAACTCTTGAGGAAATAGTGGCTTGAAGATGGTGGATTGGCCATTGAATGTGGACGGCCATGGGAGAGTTGGGAGAGCAAACTTGGTTTCGACAATGAAGAAGAAAAATGAAGAAGAAAGTGACTTAGTGGAGATGGCTGTCCAAAGGCTTACATATGTGTCATATAATATGAGTTAGTGGAGCACTAACCATTATTTAAGAGTTAATAATCCAAAGTTTCACAATTCCCACATTTTACCTCATTTCTTTTACTATTCCTATAATGTACCATAATTTTAATTTTCATGATATTTGCAAAGTTTAATATCATTTATTTTTAATGGAAATTTAGGTCAAAAGACAACTTGGGGTGTCAAATGACCACAATACCCCTATTCGGGTTGTATTCCCAATTTTTCGGTAACACCGATTTTTGTCGATTTCTCGATTTCTCATTTTTTTTTCTTTGCAATAATTAATTAATTTTTATTTGACATTTCTAATGTCATTTATACTTCAATAGATGTTTATTTAAGTCTTAAAAATATTTCCTAGGGTTCCCAGTAGTACAGGGCTAGTCAACAGTCCTCGCAGCAACTTCCCGGTGCGGTCATCCATCGATACGGTTTTTGGCTCGTTTAACTTAGTTACATTTCATTGCTCTTATTTTTCCTTTGTTTTTCTTGTATTTTTCTCTAGTGTATTTCATTATTTTATATCTTCTCACTAACATTTAAGTGTAGTACCAGGCATTCTAGCTGTCTGGACAGACACTGGTCACCAGAACAGTAGAACGCACTACCGAATATAGGGGTGTTACATTATATGCATGATGGTCTTTATTATTTGGATAATAATGATAAACACAAATTGAATGCAAGCTATCTAAAAGAATGCAATGTCATGATGAAAATCAACTCAAGTTTAAAATATCTTTGGTACTTAAGATTAGGTCATGTTGTAGAAGATAGGATTGCAAAACTGGAGAAAATGGAGATTTTAACCCCATTGGGTTCTGAACCTACTCCAACTTGTGAATCCTGCCTTTAAGGCAAAATGACTAGATCACTGTGACACCCCTTACCCGTCTACAGTATATCTGAGTAAGATATGTCACACAGTGTACCGGAATACTCTATTTTATCTCAATCATTTTTATTCTTCCATAATTTATTTTTATCATAGTTTTGAATATAATTTGTAAAATATAATTCGTTTTGAATATAATTTGTAAAATATAATTCATTTAAGTCATTTATTGAAATTATAATTTATTTGAGGTTCCGAAAATTTTATAGAAAATCCGGCAGAGTACCGGCTAAGAATAGAGAAAATAGTTCTTCGGACCCTGTGAAAAACACTTCCAATAATCATTTCCAATCATTCTGAAACTCCAATAATCATCAAAAACTTAATATTTTTCAACAACATTTCCATTTCTCAATCATTCATTTCTCATGGTATTCATATATAAGCAATAAATAAATACTCAATTTTCCATTCATAAACACAATTTTCACTATTTACATTAACATCAAAATACATTAAATAAGTCTCAATTACACATGAGAAAATAAAAGTTAGTTACAAAATACCAAAATGAAACTTAGTGTCCTACCAATGCACTGAAGATGGTGAGGTGACACGGACACTATGCAGAGCTGCAGGAGGTCTCACCCAGTCTGTGGTCTACTGGGCTCTTGGTCAGTATCTCCAGAACCTACGCGTGGCAAAAGCAACGCGCTAAGCACTAATGATTAGTGGTGCCAATAATAAAATAAAAAAAAAACAGGAAGTAAATATGCAGTGCATGTTTTGATGTCTTGTGCAGACAATTTTTTTTTTTATCATTATTGGTAATCTTATTTATTATGTACTTGTTCTATTCATTATTTTATTAAATTTGTTCACTTTCATTTTTGGGTCCCCAAGTAACCTATACTGGATGACTGGACTGGATAAACGGGTATACTGGTACTGGGTATCTAGTACCTCGGGCCGTCACACCATCGGTCACATATGTATCTCCCGGTGTGCAACAGAACAGCTAATAAGCTATAATAATATTAGGCTCAAGGCCAAGTATCAACATAATGTTAGAATGGCTAAAAGCCATAAAATCACAGAATAACATAATGCCATATGCAGTACTGCTAACTGAACCCTATTGTCATGCCAAGCTATCCAAACCAATCTTGTTAGGTATACTAGGGCATTTCACACTTTTAAGTTTCACAATTTTTGGAATTTAAGTTTTAGTGTTACTATTCCATTCATTGGTCAACAAAAATATTGACTTTTGCATAGGCAATAGGTACATTGGTTTTAATATCATCAACATACCACATTTTGCATTCAAAATTTGTTGGTATTGGTTGCCAATACCATTTCTAAGCTTAATGTTAGTTGGGCAGAATTTTCACTTTTTATGCCTTATATTTACTATTCCATTTGTCAATTTTGCAGTGGGAATTTGGCAAACTCATCAACATGAAAGTTGTTTCTTATTTTGTCTAGTTGCATTTCCTTTTTTGAATCACTCCATTTGGAGTTTTGTAGCTCAATTTATGGTCCAAAAACCACAACTGGCCGGATTGAAATTTTTCTGGACTGACCAAATCTACAGTGCAGTGAATAGTGATTGCAACTCACTTGTTGGATAGGTTCTAGTCATAATTTGGGTTAGATTTCTTCATAAAAGTTGTTGGTCTATATCTCAACTTGTTGCTGGTAAAATTTCAGGTCAATTAGACCATTTTACACTGAGTTATGGCCAAATGACCAAATACTGTTCATTTGGTCATTCTGCAGAAATAGACTGCAGGTCACCCGGATTAGGGCAAGCTTTTGGTCCACTTGGTTTGGTTTTATGGGCATGGTTTCTTCACCAAAATTGTGCCATTATGTGTCTAGTTTCATGCTCAATTGGCCTTGCACCAATTGAACCTGTAAAATTCAAGTTATGACTGCCCAAACCTGCTGGACTCATGTCTAATTCTGCAGGTCACCATGGACAGCCACACCAACTGCAATTCCCACTAATCAAACCACCTCATTTCTTGTTTACACATAACCAAATGGTCACTAATTGACAATTAAAACTCACTTTCATGCTCAAACCCTAACTCCAATTTCCAATTCATGGCATACACACACCAAACTCATACCAAATCACTTTATCCATCATCTATACTCATCAATAACATAATTAAGCCACTTAATTTCATCAAAAACCAATAATCCTTAAACTTTCTCATGGCTGCCAAATTTAGAGATTTCATTTACCCAAGTTTTTCTTTTAATTTCACACAATTTCTACTTGATTTAGCATGCTTACAAGATTAAAGAAAGAAAAGAAATTGTTTAGTGCACTAACCTTTTTGAGCTTCACTTAACCTTGATTAAACCTCCCTAATCTCTTCTTCTTTGGCTGCCAATAGCTTTTTCTAGGTGAAAGATCAAATTTTTGTGAAGGGACTTGGCAATTTTGGTGAACAAATGGAGAGGAAATTCAAGCTTTTAAGCTTGAAAATGGTGGAACCTCTTCTCTCTCTCTCTCTCTCTCAACGTTTTTGGCTGCTCAAAGGTTGAAGATGCATATTGTTTTTTTCAATTTTTGGTCTCTTTTATCTCTTTTAATGAGTTTAAAAAATTGTGATTGGTGGAGGAAATTTAAATGACATCATATAATGTCATAATTAGCATTTTCTTTCATTTTCTTTTCTTCTCTTCTCTACTCATTTCTAATTTAATTTTTAGCAATATTTATTCATATTTTAGATCATAATAATTATTTGCTTAACTGGATAAGTTGGCCAAAAATCATCTCTGAAGACGAAATGACCAAAATGCCTTCCGTTTGGCTTAACGGGCCAAAATTGTCTGTACCGATTGAAAAATTTTTCCAAGCATTTTCTTGGAATTCTAATGCCATAAGAACCTCAATGACCCTTCTCTGGAGTCCCAAAAATTATTTTTATAATTTTTCCCCTGGGTCTAGGGCTCCTAGTTGCGAGAACCGCAACTTCTCACTAGGTTACCCATCGTTAGGGCACCGGCTCATTTAACTTGGTTGTATTTTATTTCTAAAATTTTTTCTAAATTTTTCTTATTAATATTTGAGTTAATTATGGTTCCTCACTTTCGTTTAAATATTTTTCTGGATGTTCTAGCTGTCTAGACCGACACTGGTCACTGGAACATTAGAATGTACGGAGTTGTTACAGGAAGGGTGTTACAATCACCCTTTGTTAGACAAGGACTAAGAGCTAAAAATACTTTGGAGCTAATACATAGTGATGTATGTGGTCCATTTAAGGAAATAGCTATAGGCGATTTTCATTACTTTATTACCTTTACTGATGATAAATCAAGGTTTGGGTATTTGTATTTGATGAAATACAAACATGAATCCTTTGAAAAGTTCAAGGAATTTAAATCTGAAGTAAAAAATCAAACAGGAAAAAGGTATTAAAACTCTTCGATCAGATCGTGGAGGTGAATACTTAAGTACTGAATTTGATGAATACTTGAAAGAGCATGGCATTGTTTCCCAGCTGACTCCTCCAGGAATGCCATAGCTGAATGGTGTATCTGAAAGGAGAAATCGTACCGTATTACATATGGTATACAGTATGATGAGCTATACTGATATTCCAATCTCCTTTTAGGGATTTGCATTAGAATCAGCTTTACATATTCAGAATAGGATTCCATCAAAATCAGTTTCTTCCACACCTTATGAGATATGGCATGAAAGAAAACCAAGTCTTAAGCCTGTTAAGATTTGGGGTTGTCCAGCTTATATCAAAAAGCTGAACACTGATAAATTAGAAACTAGATCAGAAAAAGGTCGATTTTTTGGATATCCAAAAGAAAGTTTTAAATATTATTTTTATTTGCCTACATCACAAAAGGTTGTGGTAAGCAAAGATGCCATATTTCTTGAACAACAGTTCATTGAAGAAGGTGGCAAAGGAAGGCAAATAGAGTTAGAATTAGTGAATTCTTATCAACCAATAGATCAAATGGATATAGATGTATCTAGTCAACCTACACCTATTAATGAAACATCTAAGTAATTCCTCGCAGATTAACCAGGATATCTCACCCACCAGTGAGATATGGTTTTTTTCATGAAGATGAATAAGAGTTGTTTACTTATGAAGAAGTGGATCATGGAGATGATCCACTTACCTATAAAGAAGCTATATCAGATATAGACTCTTCAAAATGGATTGAAGCTATGAAATTCGAAATCGATTCCATGTATAAGAACCATGTTTGGGACCTTGTTGACCACCTTGAAGGTATTGTTCTTATAGGGAATAAATGAGTTTTCAAGAAGAAAATTGGTTCTGATGGAAAGGTAGAGACCTATAAAGCAAGGTTAGTAGTGAAAGGGTTTCGCCAAAGGTAAGGAATCGACTATGAGGAGACTTTCTCGCCTGTTGCCATGCTTAAATCAATTAGGATTCTATTAGCAATAGCTACATACAATGATTATGAGATTGGCAGATGGATGTCAAAATAGCTTTTCTCAATGGATACATTGATGAAAACATTTTCATGGAACAACCTAGGGGTTTTGAATCCCAAGATGGT